>NC_056733.1:1069438372-1069698372 GCF_019279795.1 Protopterus annectens
ACAGCAACCGACGCAGGACCCAAGACTTTGGAATTCAGGCCAACTGAGGGCAACCTCCCAGCAGATTACCCAAATGTAATGAGTGCAACAGTGAATACACTCAAACATCTACATTTATGGTAAGTGTACACAACTGTACTTTCCCTTTACTGACAGGACTCCCTGTCTTTCGTTTTCAGTGAAAACTGTTGTAGTGGCAACTCATAAGGCTTCAGCTAGGAAGATTTACCGCAGTAAATGGGAACTATTCTCTGTTTGGGCTTCTCAGAGAAAACTGGATCCTTTTACAGTCTGTTTCTGCAGTGTTGGATTTCTTAGCAAGCATTTTTCAGCAAGGGGCTAGTTCCTCCACTTGAATGTGCAAGTGGTAGCTATTTTGAATTTCCACGTTGGCAAAAATATGAATGCCCTGGCCTCTTCTAGACTGTGTAAGGCTCTTCTTAAAGGCACCTTTCTTTTGTATCCTCCAGTTAAGGACTCTTGTTCCTCCTTGGGACCTTGCCTTAGTTGCGCCCCCCCCCCCCCTGAACCCTGCAGCATCAGTAGATTTGAAGTTTTTATCCTGAAAGACACGTCCTAGTGGCCATTTTGTCGGCTAAAAGGGTTTCTGTGCTTCAGGCTTTGTCTGCTGTGCCCCCTTACTTGATATTCCATAAGGACAGGGTTTCTCTCCGTACACACCCTTCTTTCTTACCAAAAATGGCTTCTGAATCTAACATCAGTCAAGCTATTAACTTGCCTGTTTTCTTTCCAAATTTTCTGAATAAGGGTGAATATAAACTGTATTTGCTAGATGTTCTTGGACAACTTTGTTTTTATTTACACAGCACAAAGCCCTTCCATAAGTCTGACCATATATTTGTGTCCTTTTCTAAGGCCTTTTTTGGGTAAAGCCATCTCCAAGGTTTCCTTAGCTAGATGGATTACACTATGTATTTTGCAAGTTTACAAAGACTAGGGTTTGCCTCCACCTTGTCCTGTTAAATGTCATTCTACTAGATTTATGGCTACTTCTGTAGCTTATTGGTCCAGGGTCTCATTGGATGACATTTGTGTGGCAGCAACTTTGGCAAAGGCACATACCTTCATTTCTCATAAGTTGGATTTGATCTCCAGAGGGAGAGCATCCTTCGACTCTGCAGTGCTCAGGAATATCCTTCCATGAGGGCCTCCCAGGAGTTTGAGTAGCTAGGGACTCTGTCCCACAGGTTGCCGAACTTCTTTATCTGAAGTAGTTAACTTCATTTTATGTCCTTACCATAACGTTCCATGTGAGTAGTTATACTTCATTTTTCTCGAACCTTCTCATGTGAATTTTTTATGTATGGTTTCTACTAAGTTGAGTTGCTGATTGGTTTGAGTTGCGGCAAACTATCTGAGGGAAGGCATGAGATGATGATGGGTTATGGCTGGACAATACCATCATCTCTCCATCAGAACACAATTACTCTGTGTGGAAATGGACAACAAGCCTAGATTTGACACTCGCATCTCTCACAATAAAAAAAGTTGACAAGAAACTTGGTGCATTATATTGAAGCTGCCAATTCCTAACCAAGGCGGTTAGAATCTCCATAGCCAATTCCCAGCTAATCTCCACCCTACTGTATGCATCCCCCATACTTGCCAACCTTAGAGTAACAGACCTACACAAGCTTGGATGCCTTTTGCAACAAAATTGCTAAATTTGCCCCTGGAACATCCTACCGCAGCCATCATTGTATTTCTCTTAAAGAAGTAAACTGGATAGAACTCCCACAACTTCACTTTAATCAACTCAACCCTCGCTCATAAAATTAACCTCCCCAACAACATCCCTTCCTTTCAAACCCTTCTCCAACCCTATCACTCCACTAGGCCCCTAAGATCAAGCAACAAAAATCAACTCGCTGTTATCAAACCCAAAAACTCAGCAGGAGAAGCCATATTTTCATGCATCACATCTAAACTTTGGAACGATCTTCCACCCTTTAGAACTGCTCTACCTACCAGCAGCCTTAAAGACTGCACTCAAATTCCACTTCAATTTGCACTGACTTTGTCCTTGTTCTAATCCAGACTAACACCCCCACCCTTACCTCCCCGCTCACCTAGACTCTTAACCCAACTGTACTACTGCCAGTAATAACCACAGTCAGAAATTAGCTAGTTGTCTTTACATTAAAGTCATGTCTGACAACTTTACTAATTAAATAACTATCTAAACGACATACTATCTTAACTTGCGACATTTATTGTACATACTACTGTTGATCACTATCTTGTATTAAAGCCAACAACCTGAAATGTTTTATTGCTGCAGCTTTGTATCTCTAGTTATGTGCATGATGTGGAGCTTTTCTCCCCGGGCATCCGCTGAAAAAGGACCTGTGTCCAGTCGGAATTTCCCGGTAAACAAATGTAAATAGTTTTTTGCGACTAATTCATTATCCTTGCATAACCTGGTTCCTAGATATTTTAAGGTAGATTCTGGTTTCCCTATGATGTGATTCCCCCTTAGTTTTCAGTTCTTTTTAATTTAAAAATAAAAATTTTGCTTTATTGAAATGGAGTCCTGAAGTCGTGTGAAATTGTTAAATCAATATATTCTTCTGTTTCTTTTGTATGAGAAAGTTAGTAATATGTCATCAGCAAATAGCAATTACTTTAGAATTGTATTCATAAGTCTTTTCCTTTGATTTTTATATTGTTACGAATTGAATCTGCCAATATTTCACTAGCCAGAGCAAATAGAATTGGTGACATGGGACATGATTTAGTGCCTTTTGCTATATGTATAGATTTAGTGGTAGAAGGACCTAACTTGGCATGCGCTAAACTATTTGTATATATATTCTTTAGTAGATGAACAAAGGATGCAGTAAATTCAAATAGCATTAGGATTTTGAATAAATAGTCCCAATTTAGGGAATGTAAGGTTTTCTCTATCTAAGCCAATTGTGTTTATTTTCTTAATCTGAGTCATTATCTTTTTAATATTGTCATGTCTGATACATAAATCCAGTTTGATCATTATTGTTTTGGATAGTGGTATTTTCATTCTGTTAATATTGTCATAAATGTCTTGGTCATTATTTAATAATGATATAGGTCTATTTGAGGTAGAGTTTTGGGGATTTGTTTTCCTTTAGGACTGGTGTGATTAAGGAACTTCTCCAAGAGGGTTATATTAGTTTGTGACTGAATTTTTAATAGAGTTTTATGGAAGAGGGGTAGTATCTTTGAAGGAAATGGTTTATATATTTCCATAATTATGCATTCTGTACCTGGAGCTTTATTATTTTTACCATCTTTTATTGTATCTGTACTTTGTAGGATATGGGTGTTTGCAAATATAACTTTAATCTCTCTGGTATTTTTTATATTAGAACATTTTTCATCTAGAGTTAATTGATATGTATATTTTCTTTTTGGAGATGTTCTATATAGTGATTTCTGTAAGCATCAAGAATGCTACCTATATCAGACATTTTTCCATTTCTTTTCATGGAAGATGCTTTTAATGTTAGCTGTTGATTGTCTTTTGATTCTTGTGGATAAATTATGTAGATATTTGGGAGAAGTGGCTAAGGTATTTTTAGTTTTTCTAAAGATAAACTAGTTTTATGTGTTAGAATGTCATTGTATTTATTGTGTAATTACATTTTCATCTCCAAATGATTTTGATTTTTTTCAGCTTTTACTGAAGTTTGGATTGTATATCTAATTCAGAATCCTGTTCTGATTTTTTTTTATACAAAGTTAGGGTTTTACCATATGTGTAAGCTTTTACAGAGTCCCATATAATTTATTTTCATTATATCTGCGGTGTAATTAATATCTAAGAACCGTAATCCGGATAACCAGGGTTTGAACTCTAATTTATGCTGGAATTCTGGACTTAAAGATTGATGGTTTGTACCCATTTTGAAGTTTGTCAATGAATTGTTTGAAAAGGGGAGCAGGGAGTGATTGAGAAATTTAATGATTTAATGATTTTGGAGTGTAAGTCATAGGCAGCAAGTATTTTATCTGTTCTAATTTGGGTACCAAATCTGTGATCTTGATGGGAAAACGATTCATCATTTTTAAATTTGAAAGCATCTACAAGATGAAGTCATTCTACCCACTTGCACTTGTTTTAAAGCTTTTGATACAGCAGATGTGAGCAGTGGTTGTAGTTTCAGAAATGTCAAATACACAGTTACAATCTCCTAATATTAAGTTGCCTTTATAATTATTGGAAATGAAACCAAAGTGTTTTAACAGTTCCTGTTCCAGTGACTGGGAACCAGTATAGATTGGCTAGGTTCCAAACTTAGTTATTGTATTTAACTATTGCTAATGCCATAAGGCTTTCTTTGTCTTCATACTTATAAAGGTTTTCTGGCTTAATCACATTTGTTTTCCATAAAATTGTTACCCATTTTGTCTTGTATTGGATTGCGCCAATATCATATATTCCTTAGGATTCCATTTGTAGTTGTCATTTGTTTTGAAATTAGTTTCTTGAAGAAAGACCATTTGTGTTTGTTTAATTTTAAATATTTCAGTAGCTTTGATCTCTTGCTAGGATTGTTTAAGCCATTGGTATTTAAAGATAAAGTTAAGTCCATCTTAGGTTATTTAGACTGTATTTTTGTTTTATTGTGACTATTGAAACATTTTACTCAAAGTATATGTTGGAGCTATTAAAGGAAATGATCAGTTTTATACTTTTGAGTGTTTACCGGTAAAGTAATGTTTTGGTCAGGCATACTAAAAATGTTTTTGTGAAATTTAAATTAATGTCAACAAAACTAGATCCTCACTAGCCTTGGAATGGAAGTCATTCCTAATCTGATGGATAAACCTAAATCAGATTATCACGTGTACCTTGACAATCCAGAACATCTGAATTATCATATGGAGAATATTTGTAATAGGAATAAGCAATATTTATATTTTGAACAGATACAGTACTATTGTAGATTAAACAGAATTTGAATACAATATAAATGTCTACTTATTGTATAAGCAATATTTTCATGAGAGGACAAGCAATTCAGTCATAGTAAAATTGGATGTCTTGTATAAAACCGCAGATTATAGCACACAGTTGCACACAGTAAACATTCACCCAAAGTCTTTCAAAACGTACTACTTAATATAAATAGATGGTAGTAATATTTATATCTAATGTTTATAATACAATGTATTTTACTGGATATATCAGAAGATGTTATGTAGTCCTATCTCGCCTCCATTATTACAAGTGGGTTCGGAGCCAATCCTCTGCTCAGACTCAGCCGCTTAGAAAGCCTGAAAACTTCTGATTGGCTCGTGGCTAATAGGTATCCCATGATGCATGTGCACATTCCCCAGATCTCGTTTGCCGTGTCTTCAGTCAGAAGCTTCTTTTGGTTGGCTGTGGCTAAGTGATTTAGTTCTTCATTATTCTGCGTTACTTCGTGTGAAGTGCTTTTCTTATTGCTGTTAGCCTTATTGTGATGACTGATTGTGTCAGTTTAACCGGACTTGACTTTTTCCTGGATTTGACTTTTTCTGTTATAAAATTTTGGGCCTGTTGGCCTTTTTTTGTGTGTTCCTGTGAGTGCGTGCGTTTGACTGAACTGTTTTACTTGGAGATTAGTCTGTTCCCCTTTCCTTTACACTAGGTTCATTTAAGTTGGAGAACCTTTTAAAACTTCCCTTGGTTGGTTGTTGTGAAAAATAGGGCTAGATCTGTTTAAGTTAGAGGATCTAGTTCCTCTCATTGAGTGAGTGTGTTCTTTCTCTTCAATCGCCTATATTGAGACTGCCATTATTCATAGGTTCATACTAGGCTATCTGCCGTAGGGCATTTATAAGTCTAGCCAGAGTGTTTTGGCTTTCGCCACCCATTTTTAATTAATTTTGCTATGCCCTTTTTCGAGGTTAGTATACTGTGCCTCTGTCTAACAGTGACACAGAAGTGATACCTGGGGTAAACCTGCGATCTCCCATCCACTCAAGATTCCTCTTGAAGAGAGTCAATGAGGGACTCTGCCTAACCTGGACTGGGATTTTATTCCAGAGTGAAGGGAGCCTCTGGGTTATGAATCTGTCCCTCCAGCATGTCCTATTTATTTCAATGCTGAGGTTCAAGTCTCTCGAGCACGTAGCTCGATGGGATTTGGATTTTCTGAGGTGCAGCATGTCCGTTAATTCCGGGTTGGACATGGCTTTATACGTCCGGCACAGATCGCCTCTGAACAGGCGGTATGCCACTGAGTAGAGCTGGAGTTTCTTTAACCAGGCAGCATATGGCATCTGTTTGAGCCCTTTGATCCTCTTGGTGAGGTACTTTTGGGGTCTTTCCAGTTGCTGCAGATGTCTGGTAAGGTACATCCCAAAAGGGGCATTGTACTCCATTATGGGCCTGATGAGGGATGAGTAAAGAGGCACGATGACCTCCCCTGATCTAGATGCGAATCCCTTCATGATTAGTTGGGCTATACAAAATGTTTTTCTAACCCCTTTGGCCACGTGGTTGTCAAATGAGAGATTGCTATCAACTTGGGTCCCCAGGTCCCTAATTACTACTTCTGTAGTTAATGGATTACCACCTATGTGGTAATTTGTGGGCACTTTGTTTTTTGCCAAAAATTATTTCTAATTCAATAATTACGTCTAAAGAACATAAAGAGCATAAACAGGATTTAAAAACTGTACTAAATGCCCTCAAAAATGTCCCATCACTGATGGACACAGTCTGTGCACTGTTTAGGGGCCATACATCTTCAAGAGACTTGCCTTTTTTGCCATTTCTTTAGTCCTAGAGTGCTCCAGGAACGGAAGAATAAGTTGATTCTAAAAGGATTGTTAAAACCTTCTTTCGAGGAAGACCTAGCCAGTTTGTCCTCCTCTACTAGGTCGCATTCTTTCAGTAAATATAAGGGCAAGACCTCCAAAAGGCCTTCTCCAGCCTCAACTTCTGTCTCTGAACCTCAGCAGAAGTTACCTAAATCGGAGATGGTCTCTGTCTCATCGGCTCCACTGTCTTAGGAGCCGATCGAGGTTCTGGACACTGACATTGCAGTGTCGGCACCCAGTGCTTCGGTGCCGATCACGAGCAGTCCTCTTCGGAGCCGGTCTATAGATATTTTACTGGTCTCCCCTACTTTAAAATCACCTATATTACAGAGAGCGAGGTCTCCCAACACTGTCCTCCAGATCCTCCCAGGAGCTTTTCTGAACAAGACCTCGAGAGACTGGTGCTCAGACTCCTTAAGTCATCGGCCTTGCCAAACTTATCGGCTCCGACCACTTATGTCTTAAAGCAGACTCCTGTTACTGACCCGGCTCTTATTCCTCCTCTAACCCAGATTGGGCCTTTGGCGCTGATGCTGTCAGTACAGACTACAGTGGTGTTCTCTGCTCCAGCACCTCGGGTGGTTGTCTCGGAGCCGAGCCCCACTCTGACACGGTCGGTGCCGTCTTTGGTGTCTAGGGTCCGAAGCTCTTCGGTCAGGCCTGAGGGGGACACTTGGAACTGAATCTCTATGGTGCAGAGTCTTCCTCTTGGTGCGTCGGCCCGAGTGAGCTCGGACCCTACATCGTTCTCTGAGCCGATTCCTTTGGAGCCAGCTCTCCTCTGAGCCGGGGCGTCGTTCGGAGCCGGAGGAATCTGTTTTCGTGAAGATGAGCATGTTGGATAGTTCATCGGTACTATGTAGGAGTACTGATGCCATACTCCCTCAAGCGCTGACTATGGTCTCAGCATTTTCTCTCCTCCAGGATGGTAGAGACTCACAGCCTCAGGACCCCCATTTGGGTGGTCCCCGATCTTCCGAGACCTCCCCAGAAGACCCCACTGAGGAGCCCCCTCGGAAGACATCCTGTAAGAGGAAGCATGTAGACTCCCCTGATGATTCTGTCACATGACACTGACCTCTGAGTCTGAGGGGGTCCACTAAGCTGTTCTGAAGATGTCTCCTTTGCAGACATTTTGGAGATCCTCTGGCAGAGGGGCGGCTGGTCCACAGTTACACCTTCCAATGAGGAGTCGGTGTACCTGAAGGCTTTTGGGTCTAAACTCTCAGCTTCATGGGCATCTCCTCCATTTGAAGAATTGCTGGATCTCGTGTGTCAGAAGGCATGGCAGACTCCTGATGACGTGGAACCGGTCCCCAGGAGGCCGAATAAATTTTTCTCCACCCCTAAGGATAAAGTTTTTTATCTAAGGGTTTACCTGTTGATGCCATGGTGGTGGCGGCGGCCACTAAGAAGGAGCTAGCAGAGACTTCTTCTATCCATCCACCTAACAAGGAATCCCGAACGATGGATGGGTACTAGAAGCGCATCTTCTCCAGCGGCTTTTACACTCCGATCGCTGAACTATCACATTTTGAGACTTCAGAGAGGTCTCCTAAAGGAATTAGGAGATGCTGTTCAGGGTACCTCGACTGAAGCAGTCCCATCTGTAGTGTCTGCTCAGTTGGCTACCCTCACATCTGTTAACTCCTCCATGCGGCTGATCTCATATGCAGCTGATGGTGCAGGTAGGGCGGCGGGTTCAGGAGTCTCATTAAGGAGACATTCCTGGATGCGTCTATGCAACTTTGCTGAGTCTTTCAAGTCTACATTTACCAATTCTCCCGTGGATGGATACTCTCTTTTTGGACCCAAGGTGAAAGATGCCCTCACCAGGTGTGAGCAGGAAGGAAAGACTCTCTGCCGTGGGAGTCCGTTTTACCGTTCCTTCTAGACCTTACCCTAAAGGTCAGAAGAGCGGCAAAATGTGGTTCAAGAAATCAGACCTTTCCAGGACACAAGGTGATTCCTCCTTCAGAGGCAGGGGAGGAAATAATGGTAGATGTTGTCCTAGAGGCAGGGGAGGCTCACAATCTGGGAGGTCGCGATTCCTTTCCTGACCGTCCCTATCAGCGTTCCTGATGTGGAACCAGACTGTGCGTGTTTGGAGCAGGTCAGGGGTCACCTGTCCTTGTACCCAGAAGCCTGGCTAAATCTCACTCAAGACAAGTTGGGTACAAGACATTACCAGAGGTTACTCTATACCCTTTTCCCATCCGCCACGCCCTCCCAAAAGGATACCAGATATGCCAGTCAGTCACAGGGATCAAGCGGCTATAGAGATAGAAAAGCTGTTGCAAAAAAGAGCCATCCAGAAGGTCCCAACAGACCAGACAGGATTCTGAACATACTCCAGGTTCTTTTAGTTTCAAAAAGAACAGGGGACTGGAGACCCATCCTAGATCTCAGCAGGTTAAACGAGCATGTAAAGAATTCAAAGTTCCGAATGGGCACTCTGCAATCCATACTCCGTTTGTTGGGGAGAGACAGCTGGATGTGCTCAATAGATCTCCAGGATGCCTACTACCACATAATGATGGACAAAGCGTCAAGGAGCTACCTATGCTTCCTGCTGGGAGCCAATCATTACCAGTTTCTGCTGCCCTTTGGTCTCACCACAGCCCCCCCGGGTGTTCAAGTGCATGGCAGTAGTCACAGCTCATTTGCGGCGCCAGGGAATCAAGTCTTTCCATACCTGGACGATTGGCTCCTGACTGCCACCACCAGGCATCGCCTAATTCAATCGAGAGATTCCACAATCAAGCTCTGTTCCCAGTTGGGAATCTCGATAAACTGGGAAAAATCCCCCCCCTTTTTTTTTTTTTTATTTGCCCACTCAGTCTAACTTTTATAGGAGCAAACAGACACGGTCGAGATGGCAGCCAGACTGCCTACAGACAGAATACAGAATCTTGTGCAACAAATGTACAGAATACTTCCCCTTCAAAGAGTCCAAGCGAAGGTGGTGTTGCAGCTTCTCGGGACTATGGCGTCACCCATAACCTTGGTACCTTTAGCAAGGCTACATATGAGAATACTCCAATGGCTCCTGTCATCCCAGTGGTCGTTTCAACAGTTGCCTCTACATCATCAGGTCCTGATTACAAATTCTTGCAAAAAGGACTTGCGCTGGTGGATGCAACCAGGTCATCTTACCACAGGGACTCCCTTTCTACTGCACCAACCCGTTGCCACTGTGACCACAGATGCCTCTCAGGGGGGTCATTATCTTGGCAGGACTGTCCAAGGCACATGGCAAGAGCAGGAGGCCCATCTGCATATCGGTGTCCTAGAGATGAGGGCGGTGCTTCTACTGTTGCAAGCACTTCACGACTTTCTCCCTCTGGGGACGATAACTATCCAGACCGACAACATGTCTGTTGTCTGGTATCTAAAACAAGGGGGAACCAGATAATACCCCTTATCTAGAGAGTCTGTGTGAGTTTGGGATTGGGCGATTTCTTCCCAACGCTCTCATTGCAGCGCACATCCCGGGGACTTCCAACGTAATAGCAGACAAGCTAAGCAGGGCAATTTTGTTGCCTCACGAATGGTCCTTGAACCAGAAAATAGCCAGTATGATCTTTCACAAGTGGGGACAACCCTGCTTTGACCTCTTTGCCAGTCCCATCAACACCAAATGCAGCACCTTTTTCTCTCTCATCCCCCCTCCGGGGGAGTCTCCAAGAGATGCACTAGTCCACGATTGGCCCCCCCGAGACTTTACGCTTTTCCCCCTTTTCCACTCATCCCCAAGGTCATACAGAAAGCAGTGCTGTTGGGAAGCAAGATGATCCTCATCACCCCTTTCTGGCCTCATCAGATTTGGTTCCCTTTTCTTGGGCCTCACCTGTTGGACTGACCATTGTTGCTGGACCCAGTGCCAGACCTCCTGACACGTCAGGTTCTCTTCACCCTAGTCTATACACACACACACACACACACACACACACACACACACACACACACACACACACACACACACACTGACAGTATGGCTGCTCCATTTCCATCACTAGTCAGGCTTCATGATTCGTCTCCAGCTGTAACTCGTATTATTACCTCTTCTCACAAGCCTTCGACCAGAAAATTGTATCCTAGTAAATGGAAGAGATTTTCCATATGGGCACACAGTAGTGAAGTTTAATCCATTTACAACTCCCATGACTATTCTAGAGTTTTTCTGAACTTTCACCAAGGTTCAGCAGCTGCTACACTCAGTTCAACTAGCAGCAATATCTAATTTTCATGTGGGGATTGATTCCAGTCTTATGTCTCTCAAACTATGCAAATCCTTTCTTAAGGGTTCCATTATGTTGAGACCTCCTGTGCAAGATCCCATTCCACCTTGGGACCTGGATCTAGTTTTGTCTAGACTTACTCTGCCACCCTTTGAACCAGCCCATAGTTGTCATTTTAAGTTAGTCTTGGAAGACTCTTCTTTTTTTTTTCTGGTAGCAATAAACTCAGCCAGGCGAGTTTCTGAATTACAAGCTATGTCTGTTAAACCTCCATACTTAAGTTTTCACAAAGTTAGGGTCTATCTCCGGACCAAGCCTTTTATTCCTAAAGTCTGTTCTCAGTTTCATTTAAACCAAACAATTGAATTGCCAGTGTTCTTCCCTAATCACTCCAACAAAGCAGAGCATACATTCCACCAATTGGATGTACACAGGCAACTACGTTTCTATGTCCACCGGACCAAAGAATTTAGAAAATTAGCACATCTGTTTATTTCCTTTGCTGAGGCGAGAATGGGCTTGCCAGTTTCCAAGGTTACACTTTCAAACTGGATCTCTAGTTGTATGTCCTTTATTTACAGTTCTCAAGGAAAGGACTTGCCCTTTAAAGTTAAAGCGCATTCCACCAGGTCCTTCTCTACTTCTGCTGCTTTCCAAGCCAGGACACCTATTGATAGTATTTGTGCAGCAGCAACATGGGCTACCCCTCATACCTTCATTTCCCATTATAAATTGGATTTAACTTCCAGGGGTAGAGCTTAGTTTGGTTCCATGGTACTCAGAAGTATCTTCCAGTGAGCCACCCATTCAAGATGCTAGGGACGCTGTCCCACATGTAATAATGGAGGCGAGATTTGACTACATAACAAAGTTATGTACTCACCATAACGTTCCATGTATGTAGTCCATCTCGCCGAACATTATTACGAACCTACCCACCAGCCCCCTTCCTGGAGGATCTGGATACAGTTTTTCCCTTTCTACAGTGGTTTTTGCCACAAGGGCTCCTTTTATTACAGTTTATTCTTTCGAACCCTTGTTCCTTTTTCATGTCTGATTCTGGTAGACTAGTAGCAAACAAGATCTGGGGAATGTGCGCATGCATCATGGGATACCTATTATCCACGAGCCAATCAGAAGTTTTCAGGCTTTCTAAGCGGCCGAGTCGGAGCCAAGGATCTGCTCTGAACCCACATGTAATAAGGGAACGTTATGGTGAGTACATAACTTTTTATTTCATTGGTTGCTAGCATTTAAGTAATCACTTTGGTTGTTGCTAACGTAAAGCATCAAGTTTGTTTTATGTGAACATTAAGTGCATTTTAATCAGTGCATCCCCCCCCCATTTCATATACAAGGATTTTAGTGTCTGTCATTTCTTATGCTGAAATGAATTATAGGTTAAAAACAACAAATTCACTTATTGTGATTAATGATTACAAGCTCCTTTTCCATATTGATAAATTGCAGTTGTATGGCATATACTAAAAGTTTTTATATTTAAATGGAAACATTCTATTTTGTATAATCAGCAAAGGTTAAACAGTCATTGTCAGTTTAATACTATTTGTTCAGAATGTGATTGTTAACTTTGTGACATTCCTAGTTCAGGCTTTTGTTTCCCTTCAACTTTTGTCAGTTTGTATAAAACAGTTACTTTGGTAACAGCTTAAGTATTGTGTATGGTCAAGATGGGTTACAAAACCACAATTCGTTAAAGCAATTGACTTGTTATGCACATTTACTTATGAGAAAGTCATCATGCTTCCCCTTGATCAATACAGTGCATGTCATTTATGACAAGTTAAAACAGTAGTGTTATACTCAAGCCCATGTTATTAAACAGTGTGTCTGTTGTCAATTTAATAGTATTCAGAATATGATGGTCACATTCTGTGACATTTCAAGTTCAGGCTTCTATTGTTTCTCTTGAACAACTTTGTCAGTTTGTCATATAAACATTAGTTACCTTGGTAACCGCTTAAGTATTATAAACGGTAAAGATGGATTACAAAAACTACAGTTCAAGTGAAAGGAATTTGTTATGCATATTTACTTGTATAAGAATTATCATGTTTCCCCTTGATGTTCAGTGTAGTGTCACTTTTGACAAGTTAAGACAGTAGTGTTATACACAAGCCCATGTTATTAAATCCCATCTTTAATGTTTAAATTCAGCAGACTTTCATCTTGTATGACTATTATATATTTTGTCTAGATTTACTAAAATCATACTTTTTTTTTTGCTGTTGCTTGGTTGAGAGACCACAAGCTGTAATGCTTATTCTTATTATTGGCTCCTTCCAAGCATGTTTATACAGTCCATAGACTTTAAATTGAGACCCTTCTAGTTTCTTATTTGTTTTAAGTATATTTCCATTCTTACATACACACATCAGTAGTTCAAGCTCGGGCAACAATGCCCTACCAGTTTTGCCAGAATACCATTCACTAGTTCATGTGCTGTGTTTCCGGGCTGTTCTTAAAATATCCAAACCAATATTTGTCCTCTTCCATGCAGTGGCCACTCTGCCAGTGAACCACTCTGCACATCTTCCATTCCCACAGATATTGCCGTGAAGGAAATCTGACTCTCAAGCACTTTTCGGCAACCTAAACACCCCTAGAATGATCTTTCTCCATATGCCCAGCATGTCCGTGCAAGCTCACCTCCCAGACCACTGCAAAGGATTCTGCACAAGACCAAGTGCTCTTAGTCTTTCCCAATAGCTCAGACTTCCACTCTCAAGTCCTTAATGTGTTTGCACCAAAATACATTTTAAATATAAAATTGCGCTTATTTTTATCAAGAATCAACTTAATGAGCTAAATGAAGTGTTGAGACCATCAGTATGTGTGCATGTGGTTTGAAACTGCCTTTTTATTTTATATATATATATCCATATACATCTATATACTGCCCTTTTATTTTATCTATATATATATATATATATGTATATATCTTTGTATATCTATATATCTGTATATCGATCTGTCTATATATATATATATATATATATATATCTCATCTAAAAAAAAAAAAAAAACAAAAATTGCCAAAAATCCTCTCCGAGGCTTCTCAGCCTTATTGTCATTGTTACCACAGCAACCTGGGCACGTCTGTTTCTGTTAGTGTCTGTGTACTGTATACCAGAGGCTCACTATACACCACACTTCACTGCAACTTCAAGGCTAAATTCCCCTCCCTTTCAGCGAGGTAGCAGCCAGGAGAAGAACGGAGAGCAGACAGTTGTCTCTCGGCTTTTTCCCGGTAAGAGGTCGCCACAGTGGAACTCCGGTCCTCTAATGATTGGCAGTAGATTGTTACGAAACAGAGGTGCCAGCTTGATGCCCAACCTTCAACGAAGGCACACCCATTTACGCATGCTTGTCTTTCGAACGCTACCCAACCGAACTCCCAACAAGCCGCCACAGCAAGAGAACACATTCTTCAAGCCTTCCCACCTCTCACTCAGCAGATGTTTAAACAAACTATTCTCTGCCAAAATATCCCAAGTAACAATTCCAAAACTGAAGAAAAACAAACTGTCAAAAAACAAACCAAAAGGTTCCGAACCAGCAGGTGTAAAACTCCAAAGGTTTATTAGGAAATGTGAAAGTAAAGCGCTTTTAGTCTCCCTTAGTAGGAAGACTTCTTCAGACAAAGGAAAAAATCATCAAACACAATTTAAAACCCCAAAAATATCCCAAGTAAGTTTTATCCACCCCTTTCCCTTGGATCCAGGCTAAAACACCTAATTATCAGTAAACCTCTATCACTAGCCACAACCCACAGCTTCCCGGAGACTAAAATGGCAACCTACAACAGCTGCATCCACGCACACACGGTGCCAGGCTTAATCAAACAGCACCCCGAAGCTATGATACCTGCCATACTTTATTAACCATGTTTAGACAGAATAATGACATTTGTACTAAGCTTGCTATTCAACCAGGACATGCATGACATTTATAAATCCTACTTTATCTCCATGACAGCATTTTTTTTTTTTTCAAAACACTCTACTGTTACTGCTGTTATGTTACTTTTGAGTCTGAACTCTGAATGGTGCCTTGTTGAATTAAATTATAAATAAAAACAATGAAAAATTAACACGATAAGTATTCATAGAGTTCAAGTAGGGGAATAGAAACTTCTGTGTTCATAAAATATGTTGCTTTGTTTGGCTTATGTAAATAGTAACCCATAGCCTAGTACTTACCTATGAACCTATCTGCCCAAGGGCATTTATAAGCCTATCCAGAATGTGTTGGCTTTCGCCACCCCCTTAGATTAGTTCCCAGTGCCCCTGCCCAGCAGAGCCATTAGTTCCCTGCACCACTGTCCAGCAGAGCCACTGCAGTGATCCCCGGGGTAAGTTTTCTGTTTCCCATCCACCTGTCAAAGTTTCTCTTGAGTGTTAGTGAGGGGCTCTGCCTGATGTGTATTGGAATCCTGTTCCAAAGCATGGGGAGTCTCTAGGACAGGAATCTGTCCCTCCATGTCCTATTTATCGTTGTGGTGAGGTTTATATCTCTAGAGCATGAGGCTGTCTGGGACTTTTTTTTTTTTAGGTGGAGCATGTCCATCAATTCTGGGTTGGACATGGCCTTCTATGTCAGGCAGAGATCACCTCTGAGTAAGCGGTATGCAACAGAGTACAGCTGGAGTTTCTTGAGTCGGGCTGCATAGGGCATCTGTTTGAGGTCAGTAATCCTCTTGGTGAGGTACTTTTGTGGTCTTTCCAGCTGTTGCAGGTGTCTTGCAAGGTACATCCGAAAATGGGCGTTGTATTCTGTGATGGGTCTAATGAGTGATGAGTAGAGAGGCACAATTACCTCTCGTTATAGATGCGAACCCTTTTGTGATTAGGTGGAATCCACATAGAAGGATTTTCTAACCACCTTGGCAGTATGATTATCAAAGGAGAGATTACCATGTACTTGGGTCCCCAGATCCCTTATTAAACTTTCTGTGTTTAGGGGATTACCACCTATGTGGTAGTTAGTGGGTACTTTTTTTTCCAAGGGGGATGACTATGCACTTTTAGACATTTTAGTTTGAGGCCATGATTTTGACACCAGGTATCAGCCTCAGTGAGACCCTTCTGGAGGGTGTCCGTATCAGCCGGGGAATCCGTTATGGCCCCCCCCCCCTCCCAGATGTTCTTCGTGTTTCACTGTTGCAGTCATTACATTTGGGTAATCCTGCTGGCAGGTTGCCCTCAGTCGGCCTGAATTCCAAAGTCTTGGGTCCTGTGTCAGCTGCTGTCGCCCCTTCCCTGACGTCAGGTCGTCAGGGGTATAAAAGAAGCGGCCGACGCCATTTTCTTCAATCTTTCTTGCCGCCCGAAGCAGAAGCAGTTAGCAAGTGCTGGTCGGCAGACTCCTGAGATTTTCAAGTTCGAATTTCAGATCCGAAGTCTTCTGTAAAGCTAAGTACCCCGTTGGGGAAACTTTTTTTTTTTCTTGCTCCAGAACCGATGTCAGAAAAAGTTAATTGTATTTCTTGTGGGAAGCAAATACCTCATAAGGACTTTCATTCTTACTGTGTTCCTTGCCTAGGCCCTGATCATAATTTTCAGGGTTGTTGGTTTTGTGCTAGATTTAACCAACGCAGTAAGCGTCGGTATGATTATGCTTTAAACTACTTTGGGCGCAGATTTAATTATCCAGAAATGTCGGAAAGCCATCCGACTACCGGAGTTCACAAAAAAATGCAAGGAAAAAGAGACAGCCGAGGCCCAAAACAGACTAAGCTTCTCCTAAGCCAGTCGCCGGTTCTCAGTGAGGTGCTTTCGCGGCCTCTGACGACTGCTACTTTAGAGTCGCAGGCCGCTACTGACTCGGATGTGGAGTCGCCCATGCCACTGGAAATGCAAAGTATTGGAGCCTCTGGCGCCAATCCTTCAGATGGGTCCGGAGCCGCTGAGCAGGCACTGGCTTCTGAGGGTGTATTCAGACCCAAACACCTATACATTAAACAGACTTCAACGGCAAAGACTAAAGCACCTTCAAAGACAAAGAAGCAACCTCAAGAGCCACGTGGACAGGCCTCCATGCCCAAAAAACAAATGCTCAAAATGGCCTAAGACTTTATTACCTTGATCAGGGGTTTCCATCCCCCTCCTGATAAGAGGCCTAGGCAAGAGACTGACTGTGAATCTTCAGGTTTCCATTTCTTTTGATTCCTCTTCTGATCAGGAATATTCTATTCTCCCCATGAAGATTCTGATGCTGAAGAATCCATACCTTCAGCTCCTCCTGAGAATTATTCTTTTGGGGAAGCCTTGCATACCATGCGGGAGCATTTCCACTGGGAGAGCCAAGATTTTTCTTAGTCTAAAAAGAAGCTCAGAGATTTCCAGTTACCACCTCAGCACAAGCCACTAGCCATCCCTCCTGCTAGACATTGTAGATTGTGTTTTCTGAGTCGAGCCTTACCCCTGACTCCTTGCCTCCCGCTCCTGTTAAGCCTGACGGATATTACAGGGTTCCTGACTCGCATAAATTCCTTTTTAAAAATCTTGCTGCAGACCCGGAAACTATTTCTTAGGGTCCCAAGGGTGTTAAGGCTTCTGCTGCAAAATACCCTACCCCATTCTGATAGGGATTCTAGGCCACTGGATAGTTGGGGGAAAAAAGGTTTACACATCTGCTACCTTGGCTATAAGGGCCTTCAAATGTCAGTTTCATATGCACCCATATCAACAACCTATCTTGGCATTGCTTAAACAGAAAATGTTAAATTCTGAATGTGCAGAAAACAAGGAAATGCAGGGTATATTGCATGCAGCTGAACAAGTTGGAAAGCATACTTTGCAGTGTGGTTTTGATTCTTTAGAGGCCTCCTGCAGGGCCGCAGTTACTGGTTCTGTAATTAGAAGGCATGCTTGGTTAAAGGAACAAAATCTGCCCGATCATGTTAACATTAAATTATTAGATGCACCTTTACAGCATGATTCTTTGTTTGGTGTTGAGGCAGAAGAGGTGTTAAAATGGAGGACAAGGCTAAATCTATGTAAATGGTCAAAGATTTCTTAAAAGTACAGCCACCTAGGTTTAGTAGACACTGGCCAACAAAGAATTGGTCCTTTCCAGTGTCAGACCTCAAAGGGGTAGACCCAGACGCCCTAGAGGCAGATCCCAGGCTCAAGGTTCATACAGGTCAAAGCAGTGGGGTGTTTCTACCTCCAAAAGTGGAGAAGACGAATCACAACCTTACAGGAAACGGTCACAATGACTTCCCCCTGCCTGCACCAAGCACTTATTTCCTTGCAGCAACCTTAGGGGGAAAATTAGCACTTTTTTTCTCAAAATTGGCTCATTATATCCTAGGACAAGTGGTTTCTAAGTATCGTGCCACAAGGCTACAAGTTCCATTTCCATACCCTGCCAAAGACAAATGGATGGCCAGATCTGCCAAAAAAATCAATGGGCAGAGGCACAAAAACAAGTCTCATCCCTCATGGACATGAGGGCCATTCAACAAGTGCCAGAGCAAGAGCGGTGACTAGGGTTTTACTCGACTGTTCTTGGTACCCAGAAAGGACAAGGCCTGGCGGCCAATACTGGACCTATCTATTCTGAGCACATTCCTGGATATACCAAAATTCAAAATGTTGACTTTGCAGCAACTACTGCCCATGCTGGCCAAGAATGCTTGGATTGTAACTTTAGACCTAAAGGAGACATACCTGCATGTCCTTATCAAGACAAATATGCAGAAGATACCTCAGATTCAAGGCTGGCTCAATGCATTACCAATTCTCTGCACTGCCCTTTGGCTTATCTACTGCGCCCAGCGTCTTTACAAAGTGCCTGGCACCAGTAATTGCATTCTGCAGACAGAGGAATACAAATATATCCTTACTTGGACGACTGTCTGATTCAAGCAGAGAACAAGGACATTCTTCTACAGCATCTGGCATTTGTAACAAAAAAAAAAAAAAAAAAGTCTAACATGCCTAGGGCACACAGTCAACGAAAAATCAAAACTAGTATCCTCTCGAGATAATATCCCTGGGTGCAAGCTTAAATACAACTGCCCAGATGGCTTATCTCATGCCAGACAAAGACAACTGACTACCTACTTCAAAATGTTAGCAACAAAGGCCCAGTTATCTGAAAGAAAAATTCTGCAGGCTTTGGGTTTCATGGCATCCTGCATCCTACTAATTCCATGTGCAAGACTGCATATGAGGAAACTTCAATGGTACCTAAAAAGTGTTTGGATTCAACATTGCCACAGCCTGGAAACTATAATTACTCTTATTCCCTGCCTGCAACAGAAGTTTCGATGGTGGGCAAAGGCTTGTCACCAAAACAAAGGACATCCGTTCACATTACCCCCAGCCAGGCAGACACTAACAACGGATGCATCAGATTATGCTTGGGGGGGCCCACATGACAGGAAGATGCATTCAGGGAACATGGACCTCAAACCAAATGCATCTACATATCAATCAAAAAGAGATGCTAGCTGTTCAAACTGCCCTGACAGCCTTCCAGGACCTACTTCAACCAGGACAACTCCTGATAGACAGAACACCACGGTCATGTGGTGTATAAACAAGCAGGGGGGCACACATTCATACCCCCTTTGCCGATTAGCCATGACTTTGTGGGACACAGCATTGACTTACCGGGACACAGCATTGACTTACCAAGTACATCTGTAGGCACAATTCCTGCCAGGAAGGAAAAATACTCTGGCAGACTAAGCAGAAACCTCATGGATCCCCACGAGTGGCAGCTGGATCCACAAGTCTTCAGCATGATAACAAGGAAATGGGATGCCCGGACATAGATCTATTTGCCTCCCCTCACAGCTACCAACTACAGAGATTCTGCACAAGGATTTATCACAGACCAGCATGGAAAGTGGACGCCCTAGCCTAGAGCTGGGATAACCTATTAGTTTGCCTTTCCCCCTCTGCCCCTCCTCCCCAAGGTACTCCTAAAGGTCAGACAGAAGCCAAAGATACTGATTGCACCAGACTGGCCCCGCCAGCATTGGTACCAAATATTAAGGAGCTCGTCTCAATGCCCAGCTTGGACCCTTCCACAAGTACTGCATTTACTGTCCCAGAAAAATAATCTAATCCTACACAGCCAGCTCAGGACCTTAAACTTGGCAGCATGGCAGATAATGTAGTGATACAAAACGCACCTCTCAGCAAAGCTGTGATGGATGTCATTTTGGAAGCCAGAAGGCATAGTACTAGAAAATCTTATGACAGAAAATGGAAGAGATTCTGTGCTTGGAACCAGGCACAAGGAACCGATACAGCTGTGCCAAATATTCCCCAGATTTTACAATACTTAACTGAGATGCTGGACAAAGGCCTAGCTTTCTCATCTATTAAAATTCATGCCTCTGCCATTTCGGCTCATTACAATGCAGAGCCACCAATCTTTTCTCATCCCTTATTAAAGCAGTACCTCAGAGGAGCCAAAAATTTAAGGCCTCCAAGGAGATCACCAATGCCTGCATGGGACCTCAACTATGTCTTGGAAAAACTCACCCTGCCTCCTTTTGAGCCAGCTGCTACTGCTGGTTTAAAGTTTTTATCTTTGAAAACAGCTCTGCTCCTAGCAATAACTTCTGCAAGACAAGTTTCAGAGCTACAGGCACTCATGGCTGTGGAACCTTTTATCATTTTTTTATCCGGACAGGGTCTCCCTGAGGACAAACCCAACACTTATGCCTAAAGTAGTGTCCAGTGTGGCTCTTGACCAAACCATTCATCTGCCAACTTTTTATCCAAATCCACAGAACAAGGGGGAACAAATTCTGCATTCTTTGGACGTACACAGCTTAGATTCTTCTTGGACAGAACCAAAGTTTTCAAAAAAACAGAGCAATTACTAGTGACATGCTGCAGGATCACAAGGAAAGGCTATCTCAAAGCAGACTATTTCAAAATGGATAGGCCACTGCAATCGTTTCTGCTACTTATACTGTGGAAAGTCACTGCCTACGGGCATTAGGCCACATTCCACCTGAGCTGCAGCCACTTTAGCAGCCTTTCTCAGAGGAGTACCAACCAAGGACATTATAGAGACAGCTACTTGGAGTTCAGTGCACACCTTTACAAAGCATTATCATCTGCCACTCGACTCTAAATCCAGGGCAGGCTTTGCCACTGCAGTTCTGCAGGGTCTCATAGCTGCCCCTAATGCTGTTTAGCTCTAGCCTCCCAGCCATAGCTTTGGGAATCTTCCCAAATGTAATGACTGCAACAGTGAAACACTAAGAACATAGTACAGTTGTGTACGCTTACCATAAATGTAGATGTTAAGTGTATTCACTGCAGTCCAGGTTACTTTCCTTGTGTGTATATATATATATATATATATATATATATATATATATGTGTGTGTGTATATATATATATATATATATATATATGTGTGTGTGTGTGTATATATATATATATATATATATATATATATATATATATGTGTGTGTCTGTCTGTATATATATATATATGTGTGTGTCTGTCTGTATATATATATATATATATATATATATATATGTGTGTCTGTCTGTCTGTGTCTGTCTGTCTGTCTGTCTGTCTGTGTCTGTCTGTGTCTGTCTGTCTGTCTGTGTCTGTCTGTCTGTCTGTCTGTGTCTGTCTGTCTGTCTGTGTCTGTCTGTCTGTCTGTCTGTCTGTCTGTCTGTGTCTGTCTGTCTGTCTGTCTGTGTCTGTCTGTGTCTGTCTGTCTGTGTCTGTCTGTCTGTGTCTGTCTGTCTCTGTCTGTCTGTCTCTGTCTGTCTCTGTCTGTCTGTCTGTCTGTCTGTCTGTCTGTCTGTCTGTCTGTCTGTCTGTCTGTCTGTCTGTGTCTGTCTGTCTGTGTCTGTCTGTGTGTCTGTCTGTGTCTGTCTGTCTGTCTGTCTGTGTCTGTCTGTGTCTGTCTGTGTCTGTCTGTCTGTGTCTGTCTGTGTCTGTCTGTCTGTGTCTGTCTGTGTCTGTCTGTCTGTGTCTGTCTGTGTCTGTCTGTCTGTGTCTGTCTGTGTCTGTCTGTGTATCTATATATTTTAGGGGGCACCTAAGAAAAACTGAAGAAAATGGCGTCTTCTGCTGCTTTTATACCGCTGACATCAGGGAAGGGGCGACAGCAGCCGACGCAGGACCCAAAACTTTGGAATTTAGTCCGACTGAGGGCAATCTGCCAGAAGCATTACTCAAATGTAATGACTGCAACAGTGAATACACTCTAACATCTACATTTATAGTAAGTGTACACAACTGTACTTTTTGCAGTCTTCTGCGAACTTGGTCAGCCATAGACTCCTGTGCTTGCCTGTACCTCTGAGAAGTATATACCGAACAGGAGAGGGGTCCTAGGACTGAGCCCTGGGGGATGCCACTTCTAACAGGTTTAGAGTTGGACATAGAGCTTGCAACTCTCACCATGTGGGTTCTATCCATGAGCCAGTTGGCAACCCATGTCGTGACGTAGGGGTTTATGTTCAAGCTGGTGAGCTTGCGTATAATACTAGAATGGGGAATGGTTTCAAAAGCCTTTGCGAGGTCTGAGTAGGCTGTGTGGACCTCCTTTCCCTCGTCAAATGCCTTGGTAACTGTCTCAAAGAAGTCCACCAGGTTTAGGAGGCATGATCTGCCCTTAAAGCCAAACTGGGTAGGGTCAAGGTTTGGAGGTTCCCAAGGTCTCTGTTGGTGTTCAGTGATGATGCGCTCCATAGCCTTGCAGACCAGGCTAGTCAGGCTTATAGGGTGATAGTTCCCGGGGTCTGTTGTGGCTCCACCTTTGTTGAGCGGGATGAATGTTGCTGTGCACCATTCTGTGGGTACATAGCCTGTAGAGAGGCTGTTTGAACAGTGTGTTTAGGTGAGGGGTTAGTTCATTTTAGAGCTCTTGTAAGACACAGCCTGGGACACAGTCTGGTCCCATTGAAGCTGTGTTTTTGGCTTTGGATAGGGCTGTTTTAACCTGTCTGATTGATGGGGCCCTACATTCTTCTGGTATGGTTATCGGCCCTTTAGGGGGTGAGAGGGGGGTGAAGTTTGCACTAAACCTGTCTGCCAGAATGTTGGCAATATCAGTCAGTTCAGTGTATTTTGTGCAATTCTCTACTAACTCAGAGTAGATTTGAGAGTTTCCACTTAGGTTCTTAACATAGCTAAAGAATGCTTTGTGGTTATCTTTGGAGTCATTGGCAATTTTTCTTTCGAAACTAGCCTTGGATGATGTAATGAGGGATCGTAGTTTCTTGCAGATACTGATCAGGGATGTCTTTCCTTCTTGGGATTTTACTCTCTTCTGTGCTAGTTTCCTCCTCCTCTTATAACTTGTTTATGGCAGGGGTCCACCAGACTGGGAATTTCTTTGTGTTTTACTGTTGCAGTCATTACATTTGGGTAATCTGCTGGCAGGTTGCCCTCAGTCTGCCTGATTAACAAAGTCTTGGGCCCTGCATTGGTTGCTGTCCCCTCCATGACGTCCGGAGTATAAAACATGCAGCCGACGCAGTTTTCATCTGTCTTTTTTGCCGCGCGGTTCCCATAGCAGTTCACTAGTGCCGGTCGGCCGACTCCTGAAACTTTCGTTTCAGAACTGAAGTCTTCAACCTAAAGCTAAGTACCCCGTTGGGGAAACTTTTTCTTGCTCCTTACCGATGTCAGTAAAAGTTAATAATTGTATTACTTGGAAGCAAATACCTCAAGGGTTTTCATTTGTACTGTGTTCCTTGCCTAGGCCCTGACCACAATGTGCCTTGCTGTTGGTTTTGTGCTAAATTTAATCAACGCACTAAGCGTCTGTATATTTTTGCATCTAAATATTTTGGCTCAAGATTTAACTATCCAGAAATGTCGTCGGTTAGCAATCAGACTAATGGAATACACAAAGCGCAAAGAAAGACGGACAGTCTAGGTCCAAAACAGACTACGAAGCTTCTAAGCCAGTTGCCGGTTCGCCAGTACTCAGTGAGGTGCTTTCACAGCCCCTGATGCCCACTACTTTTGATTCGCAGGCCTCTGCTGAGATCCATTTGGAGTCCAGAATGCCGCGAGACATTAAGTATTGAACCTGCGGATGTCTCTACTGTCTACTAGTCCGGAGCCGCTGAGCAGGCACCGGCTTTTGAGGGTGTTTTCAGGCCTAAAGATTTGTATATTAAACCAACGCCATCTTCAAAACCTAGGCCAAAATCAACTTCCGTGTCTAAAAAAAACAGATGCTTGGGCCACGTGCATAAGCCCCTATGCCTAAAAAACAAATCATCAAAATGGCTGAGGATTTAATTACCTTGATTAGGGATTCCCATCCCCCTCCTGCCAAGAGGCTTGGGCAAGGCACTGATTATGAATCATCCGATCAGGTTTCCATTTCTTCTGATCCCTCTTCTGATCAGGAATTATCTATTCCACCTTATGAGGACTCTGATGCAGAAGATTCCATCCGTGCTGCTTCTCCATCCGTGCTGCTTCTCCTCCTGAGGATTTTTCTTTTGGAGAAACTTTGCATACCTTAAGGGGAACATTTTCACTGGGAGAGTCAGGATTTCTCAGAATCTAAAAAGAGGCTTGGGGATTTCTTTCTTCCTCAGCATAGGCCTTTGGCTATACCTCCTGTTCTAGACGTTATTGATGTTTTCTCTGAATCCAGCTTGGCTCCTGATTCCCTGCCTCCGGCTCCTAGTTAGCCAGATATTACAGGGGTCCTGACTCCCACAAATTCCTTTTTAAAAACCCTACTGCTGACCCTGAAACCATTTACCAGGGTCCCAAAGGTGTTAAGGCTTCTACTGCTAAAAATCCTACCCCTTCTGATAGAGACTCCAGGGCGCAGGATAGATGGGGTAAGAAGGTTTACACATCTGCAACCTTGGCAATCAGGGCTTTTAACTGTCAGTTTCATATGCTTAAATATCAGCAGCATGTCATGGGCTTACTTAAACAGAAAATGATGATTTCTGACACTGTGGAAAATAAAGGGTTACAGGATTTATTGCATTCAGCTGGACAAGTTGGAAAGCATACTTTGCAGTGTGGTTTTGATTCCTTGGAGACCTCTTGCAGGGCCTCTGTAACTGGATCTGTGATAAGAAGGCATGCTTGGCTCAAGGAGCAAAATCTGCCTGATCATGTTAAAGCACAATTGTTGGATGCTCCTTTACAACAGGACAATCTATTTGGTAATAAGGCAGAAGTTTTGAAAAAGATGGAAGACTAAGCTAAATCTATGCAAACTGTAAAGATTTCCTATAAGTGCAGCTACCCAGGTTCAGTAGGCACTGGCCTACTAAGAATTGGTCCTTTCCAGTACCCACCAGAGCCGCTCAGGTCAAATCCAGACACTCCATAGGCTCCAGGTTTCAGTTGCAAGGAACTTGCAGAACAAAACAATGGGGTGCCTCCACCTCCAAATCTGGAGGTAGTAAGGCACCTCCCTACGGTAAACAGTCTCAATGACTTTCCTCTGCCATCACCAAGAACATATCATTTGGCAGCCCCTTTGGGGGGAAAACTGGCACTTCATGCACAAAATTGGCATCTAATTACACAGGACAAGTGCGTTTTAAATATAGTATCCCAGAGATACAGATTTCATTTCCACATGTTGCCAGTCCCAAACAGATGGCCAGATCTGCCTCCAAATCAGTGGGCAGAGGCCCAGAAACAAGTTATGTCCCTCATGGATATGGGGGATATTCAACCTGTACCAGAAAAGGGGCAAGGTTTTTATTCGACTTTTCCTAGTACCCAGAAAATACAAATCATGGCGTCCAATTCTGGCCTTATCCATTCTAAATACATTCCAAAATTCAAGATGCTGACTCTACAGCAGTTACTGCCTATGCTAGGCAAGGATGCCTGGCTGGTAACTCTAGACTTAAGAGGCTTACCAGCATATACCAATCAGGGAATCTTGCAGATGATACCTCTGCTTCAAAGCAGGCTATTTGCATTACCAGTTCTCTGCACTGCCCTTTGGCTTATCTATTGCGCCCAGGGTCTTCACAAAGTGCCTGGCACCAGTAATTGCATTTTGCAGACAAAGAAACATTCAAATTTATCCTTACCTGGACGATTGTCTAATTCAGGCAGAAAACAAGGACATTCTTCTAAAACCTCTGGCGTTTGTAAAAAGGCTTCTAACTTGTCTAGGGTACACCATAAACTAAAATAAATCGCAACTGGTACCCTCTCAAATAATTACATTCCTGGGTGCAACTTGAATGCAACCGCCCAGATGACTTACCTTACACCAGAAAAACAAATTCAATTGATGACTTACTTCAAACAAGTGACCACAAAAACCCAGCTATCTGCAAGACAAATTCTGCAGGCTTTGGGGTTCATGGCTTCCTGCATTCTAATAATTCCATATGCAAGACTGCATATGAGGAAACTCAATGGTACCTAAAAAGCTTATGGAGTCCATATTGTCACAGCCTGGAAACCATGATTCCTATCATTCCTTGCCTGCAGCAAGAGTTCCTATGGTGGGCAGAGGCTTGTCACCAAAACAAGGGACTGTCATTCATTCCACCCCCTGCCACCCAAACCCTGACCACGGACGCATCAGACTGTTTGGGGGGTGCATATGGCAGGGAGATGCATTCAGGGCCAATGGAGCCCAAATCAAATGCACCTACATATCAACCAGAAAGAGATGCTAGCTGTACAGAATGCTCAGACAGCCTTCAAGGACTCGCTTCATCCAGGACAACTACTGATTGACAGAACACCACAGTCATGTGGTACATAAACGAGCAGGGGCGGTACCCATTCCTACCCCCTTTGCAGACTAGCCATGGCTTTGTGGAACATTGCCTTGACTTATCAGATACATCTACAAGCTCAATTTCTGCCAGGAAAGCAAAACTCTCTGGCAGACTAAGCAGAAGTCTTATGGACCTACATGAATGGAAACTGGACCCACAAATCTTCAGCATGTTGACACACAAATGGGGGAGCCCAGACATCTTTGCCTCGCCCCAGAACTATCAGTTGGACAAATTCTGCACAAGAATTAATCGCAAAAAAGCTTGGCAAGTGGACGCTCTATCCCTCGGCTGGAAAAAACTATCAGTCTGTGCCTTTCCCCTCTGCCTCTGCTCACCAAGGTCCTACTAAAAGTCAGACAGGAAAAAACAAAAATGATTCTGCTCCAGACTGGCCTCACTAACACTTGTACCCGCTCCTATGCAATATGTCACACCTTCCTCCGTGGTACCTGCCTCAGACGCCTTGTCTGTCTCAGTAGAACTATCAAATTCTGCGCACACAGCTCCAAACTCTGAATCTTGTAGCATGGCTAATCAGCTAATTTCACCGGTTACATCTCTCAGCAAACCTGTGATGGATGTCATTTTGGAGGCTAGAAGGCCTACTACTAGAACATCTTATGCTGATAAATGGAAAAGATTCTGTGCCTGGAACCAAGCACAAGGAATAAGCACAGCAGTGCTCAATATTCCTCAGATTCTGCAATATTTAACGGAGATGCTTCACAAGGGCTTATCGTTCTCTTCCATAAAAATACATGCCACTGCCATTTCAGCTCATTACAACACAGAGCCTTCCCTCTTTTCTCAGCCCTTGCTAAAGCAGTACCTCAGAGGGGGCCAAAAATGTAAGACTTCCCAGGAGAGAGCACCAACTCCTGCATGGGACCTCAATTTTGTGTTGGAAAAGCTCACCCTGCCTCCCTTGGAGCCAGCTGCTACTGCAGACGTAAAATTTCTCTCTTGGAAGACTGATTTTCTTTTAGCAGTCACTTCAGCTAGAAGGATTTCAGAACTACAGGCTCTCATGGCAGTGGAGCCTTTTTATTATCTTTTACCCAGGCAGGGTTGCGCTTAGGACCAATCCATCCTTTATGCCAAAAGTGGTATCTAGTGTGGCTCTTCATCTGCCAACTTTTTTCCCAAATCCACAGAACAAGGGTGAGCTGATTCTGCATTCATTGGATGTACACAGACAACTAAAATTCTACTTGAGCAGGACAAAATCTCTAAGTAAATCTGAGCAATTACTGGTGGCATTTGCTGCAGGGGCAGAGGGAAAGGCCATTTCAAAGCAGACTATTTCAAAATGGATAAGCCGTTGTATTTGTTTCTGCTACATGCACCATGGTAAACCTGTTCCCAAGGGGATCCAATCCCATTCCACCAGGACTGCATCTACTTCCTCAGCCTTTCTTAGAGTGGTTCCTACCAGAGATATTCTAGAAGCTGCTACCTGGAGTTCAGTTCATACGTTCACCAAACATTACCATTTATCTCTCTTCTCTAAATCCAGAGCAGGCTTTGCCACTGCTGTCCTGCAGGGCCTTATAGCTGCTCCTAATGCTGTATAATTCCATCCTCCCAACCATAGCTTTGGGATTCAACCCAAATGTAATGATTGCAACAGTGAAACGCGAAGAACATAGTACAGTTGTGTACACTTACCATAAATGTAGATGTTAGTGTATTCATTGTTGCAGTCCTGGTTACCCACCCGCCAGCCCCCTATTTTTCTCTTACTATATCTTTTTTACTATGCTTAAAAGCCTTTTTTGATGTATTTGCTTTTATTTGGAGGTGTATTTGTTGTGTTCTAAATTACATGCATTTATATTTATATATTTTGCTCCCCATTTGGGGGCACCTGACATCTGGGGCAAGAAACTGATGAAAATGGTGTTTGCTGCATGTTTTATACCCCTTGACAACCTGACGTCATGGAAGAAGGGACAGCAACCGAAGCAGGACCCAAGACTTTGTTAATCAGGCTGACTGAGGGCAACCTGCCAGCAGATTACCCAAATGTAATGACTGCAGCAGTGAATTCCTGGATGCGCTTGGGTAGCTTTATGGAACCCTTTAAGTCTTCTTTTAACGCCACCTTTGATGGCTCGTCCTTGTTCATTTATGGTAAGTGTACACAACTGTACTTTCCTTTTCTGGGAGGAGTGATTCTTGGTTTTACTTGGGATAGCACGAGCCATGCATTCCTGTAGATGCTCAGAGTGCCTTTGGAAAGGTTTCAGCAGCTTGGACAGCATTGTCCTTTAGCATGGGGGCTGTGAACCTTTCCACCTCTGTCTTAAGTGAAGTTTGCTTTTGAAAAGCTTTTCACGGTGGTTTCCTCGATTGGGGGTGGGGGCGGAATGTGGATATCCAGAGTGATTAGTGTCTGGTCTGATCTAACCAGCACCGGTCGCCCATGTTGGTGATGACCATTTCCAATATGTTCCCCCTGGTGGGGGTGTTGACTAGTTGATCTAGGGCATTCGAGTTTTTAAATTCTAGGAAACGTTGGGCAAGGGAGTTAGTACTTGAGTAGTTCTCCCAATTTGTTTGGGTAATTGAAATCACCCAGTATTAGGGCGTTTGGTAGGACCTTCATATTTCCCAGTGTCTCCAGAAATGCGGAATGGGGGTTCTGGGTCATGATGGGTGATCTGTAGCAAACTACAATTTGGATTGCAGTTTTACCCGTTAGTTGCACATGGATTGTCTCTGATGCATTGTGCTGCACCACTAACCTGGAGTTGTGGGTATCCTTGATGAATATGGGTACACCCCCACCTTTTGTGTTTCAGTCCTGGTTCTGTGGCCGAAAGGTATGGTATGAGTTATAGCATAGTAGTGCTGGGGTGCTTTCAGGAGCCTTAAACAGGTTTCTGTTACTGCACAGATGTCCATGTTCTCCATACTGAGGAGTGCCTCAAGTGCGTGCATTTTGAGGTTGACTTCTGGCGTTGAGTAGTATCACCCTCAGTTTTTAGTTACTTGTGCTATTTATGGTGCTGGGTTTGTCTTTTGAGCCTTGCCTAAAAAAGGCACTAGGGCCAGCAAGAGCCTTGGCCAGTATTCGAATGCCTAAGGGTGACAAGTGCAAGCCTTGACACCAAAAACTTAGCCATTTTTGAAATTTATCATTTTTCTTTATACTGTGGCATCATTCTTGGTGAGGGCAGGATGCTGGTCAGGGTCATACCAGCCTGGGCTACATGATTAGAGAGCTCTTCTATGTCTCCATGTAATCCAGGTAGGTACGTCTCTGGTCATTCACACCAACATGGACAATGACAGTCGTATTTGTACTTGTTTTGGAGTGACCAGAGTTCTTGTGTTATGTGGCGGATCCTGGCTCCTGACAGGCGGCTAACTGTAACCTTCTCCTTGTCCAGCCTAGTTAGTGGGACATCAGTATGCCTGATTGTAGAGTTGCCTATTACTAGTGTGTTGGGTATGTTATTTTGCCTTAAGGACTATGATTGTGTGGCACACTGATTGTGAATTGTGTTTCATGGTTGGTGATGGGGTGTGGAGGTTGCTTGGATGTCTGCTTTGGAGGTCTCTGTTGCTTTTGCAGATTTTTATTTGGAGCCTGCAAGTATGTTTTCATGTATTCCTGTGTGTTTGCCGGTATTGGTTTATTAGGTGTATGTGAGACTGGTGGTGTGTTGCAGATATTACCCTTCTCTTGACTGTCAGTTCCAGTCTTGGGTCGAGAGCTTTGCCTCTAGTTTGGCTGTATAATTGCATCTCTCGCATATTAGTGTGACTTACCTTTGTGAAGAATTACTGAACTCTTAACATTCTGAATAAATCATTACTGGCTTTCAGTTTAAGAAACCCTTTTTTTAAAAAAAAAAAAAGATGACAAGTGATGTACCGTATCAGTAAGAGTTATTTTTTTGGGACAGCCATCTTGGAATCAGTTTATTTCTTCTTTCTAGAATCGGTCCAATGATTTGTTTCTTATTCTTTTAAGAGTAGGGGCCATCTATTCCATTTCTTCTGGGATAGACGCATTGTTTTTGATGAATATAGTACCACCTTTTGAGTTAAAAGTACTCATCTCATTGGCAAGAAGTATTTTTAGCTTGGCTGGAAAGGCCAGCTGTGCTTTAATGTTTTGTTATTGGCCAGACCTTTTTCCTTTGTTCTAGTATTCTGGAAGAATAATCATTGTCGAACCTCATCAGGCTTTGATTGTATTTTAAGGGTGATTTTCTCCAAGCAGATTTTTAGTGCCTTGTCCAGAAATGAAAAATTTTATAACTATGGATCTAGGTGGTGTATTTGAGTTGGCACGTTTCCTCAGTGCTTTATGCACCCTTTCAATTCCAAGTGAAAGTCCCTCTTTCAAGTATAAAAATTCATTAATCCAGGTTAAGAATGAAATGTCTTCTCCTTCAGTGTTTTCAGGCAGACCCAAAGATCCTATGTTTCTCCTTTCCTTGTTTTCGATGTCTGCTATTTTGTTAAGCAGCCATGTATTCTGTTTAAGCAGATTTTTTTTTTTTTTGGATTTCTTCCTCCGTCGCCCTTCATTGTCATTTAGTGAAGTCTCTATTTGTTTTTGTATGGTGTTGCTGTAATAGTTTCTTAAGAATATCAGTCTATTTTTGAGAATTTAATTTGAGGTTTTCAGTCATTTTAAAGCCATCCATCTTCAAAGATGGTTCATGTAAGGTAGATGTCATCAATTGCAGTTATTTTTTTCAAAGCAGCATCTGGATGAGAATTCCTGAGTTCATATTCAGTGACATAGTAAATCTCCAAGTTACATGACAAAAAAAGTTTTGTGCATCTCCACCAAAATTAATATTCATGTAGTTTAGTTTATCTATAAATTTCTGACATTTAAAACTTGAAAATAAAATTTTCCAATATTCTAGTTTATGGAGCACTCAAAATTCACTGCTCTGTTGGCTGTCTAGGCTCTGCCCTCCTAGATAATAAACTTTTGATCCCATTCGGACACCACTACTTGGAGGATGTGCTTTCAGTCCTGAGGGAGGCCAGGGAACCTACAAGAAAATCATAACTAGCAAAAGGGGAAAGATTTACTAAGTGGTGTCTAGACGAGGGAAGAGACTCTTGCATTGTGGACCCCCCCTAGTTGTGTGTCAACTGGTTAAAAAGTGGACTTTCCTATTCACTGAAAGTACACCTGTCTGCAATATCAGCCTGCTTGCCTCTTGATTCCCCCCTTGCTATCCAGGCTGTATGTAAAACTCTTCTTTAAAGGGGTGTTACACATTACCTCCTAAAAAGCCTATCCCTCCACCCTGGGACTTTAACTTCATCCTGGAAAAGCTTACCCAACACCCATTTGAACCTGCTGGGACAGCTTCCCTTCAGATATGTACATAAAAAAACAGTCCTAGTGGCTATCACTTCAGCCAGAAGGGTTTTAGCTGCAAGCCTTAATGGCTTACCCCCTACACCACTTAACGCAAGGACAGGGTCAGCCTGACAACTAACCCTTCCTTTATTCCCAAGGTGGTCAATGATTGGTCTCTGAACCAATCCATCCACCTTCTTTCTTTCCATCTCCCACAAATCAAGGGCAGAAGGGTACTCCACTCCTTGGATGTACACAGGCAACTAAGATTTTACCTGGACAAAACTAAATCCATTAGAAAATCTAAACAACTCTGTTTCCTTCCATCCCAGTGCATTGAGTAAGACAGTCTCCTAACAACCGTTCGCATGTTGGATCAGGAAAGCCACCTGTCTTTGCTACTCCCATCACGAGAAAAAAAAACATTTGGGAGTAAAGGCACATTCCACAAGGGCAGTGGCTGCCTACAAGGCTTTCCTGAAGGGTCTGGACACTGCTTCCATTATGGAAGCAGCCACATGGTCCACTTTCCACACTTTCACCAAACATTACAAGCTAGACCAAGTCTCGAGTCCTTGCAGGATTCACCAGGGCAATCCTACAAGGCTTTGCAGAGTCCTCTTCTGCATCTGCCACCCTCTCTTACAACTAAACTGTGGTACTCTCCCCTCTCGTACAACTAAACTGTGGTACTCTCCCACAGCAAGAATACTGCAACATAGGAATAGGATATAGAATAGTTTTGTAAAATCTTACCATAACCATAGATGATCTTCTCTTCCTTGTTGCAGTATTCCTTCCCACCCACCAATAACCCTCTCTGGTCCCATATTCGACACCACTGGCACTTTTTTTCTGTTGGGCCTTCTACTCTACCTGCTGAGCTTCAAGTTTTGAGGATTGTGCTTGCAGACATCACATTTAAGGCCCCTGCTTTATGGCTCGTACGTATGACGTCTCGTGCAGCTGCAACAGCCAAGCTGAAGCTTTTGTATAGGACCTGATGTACGAGTCACCTGAGGGTAGGAAATCCCACAAGAGTACTGCAACATGGAAGAGGACATCTATGGTTATGGTAAGATTTTACACAACTCTTTTTTTTTTCATTTGCCCTGAAGGCTTTCCTCCCTATCCTTCAGCCAGGCCATCTGCTAAGTCTTCACAGACAGCACCGCTATCATGTGGCACATCAACAAATGGGGGGTTGGGGGTGTAGGGTCCTACCTTCTATGCAGGGTGACAATGCAAATGGATTCATTTGCCTCCCCCAGAAGAGACCAAGAAAATTCTGTACCAAACGCCACTCTCCCCTAGCTTGGAGAGTGAATGCCTTCAACATGTCATGGAAGGGACGGATGACATTTTCCTATGTTGCCGTATTCTAGTTCTGCACGCCTTCCCCACTGTCTTCCCCCTTCTGGCAATCCATCACCACAGACCAATGGGTCCTATCCATTATCCAAAAAGGGTGCTTCCTATCCTGGAAAGAAAAATTGCCCAGGAAAGGTATTCCGTTCCCCCCCCCAAAAAAAATTCATCTCCTCCCACAAGTTTTGTCAGACCTGTTAGTTAGGAACCATAGAACCTGTCCCCTCAGGACAGGAAGGAAGGGGATTCTACTCCAGTCACTTCCTGGTCCCCAAAAAAGATGGCCCCTGGAGACCTGTTTTAGATCTTTCCTTTCTAAATCTCCACCTTCAGGTACCCTCTTTCAAAATGCTGTCACTTCCCACTCTGCTGCCACTTATTCCAGCCAAGGCCTTTATGGCCACCTTGGACCTAAAAGAAGCCTACCTACACATATCCATCAGGACTTCCCACAGACAATTCCTGAGTTTCTCTAGCCCTTCCTCATTTCCAATTTGCTGCCTTACCCTTTGGTTTATCCACTGCCCCCAGTGTTTACAAAGTCCCTAGCCCCAGCCGTTGCCTTCTGCAGAAGTCAGGGAATCCAGATTTACCCATATCTGAATGACATCCTAATACTACCAGAGTCTAAGAATACCCTCTCAAGGCATCTGCACTTCACCATGTCCCTTCTGCAAAATCTAGGGTTCACTGTCAACCTCCCAAAGCCCTCCTTGAACTCAGACCATCATAATATTTTCCTAGGCTGCAGAATAAGAGCGGATAAAATGAAGGCCCATCTCCCACAGGACAAAGTTCTATCCTGACTTCCCACTTCAAGGAAATCTACACTCCCCAAAGGTGACTGCAAGACAGCTTCTTCATCTGAGGCTTAATGGCAGCAACCATCCCCATGCTACCACTAGTTAGAATGCACATGGGCAAGCTGCAGTGGTACCTCAGAAACATTTGGTCCCAACACCTGCATCACTTAGAACAGGTTATTCTCCTTCTTCCCTGTCTAAAGACAAGTCAGCTGGTTTATCCCGCATGTCCAACTAAACCCGGGACTCCCACTTCTCCCACCCACTCACACCCCCTCCACACCCCAACAGCTCATACAGATGCCTCAGTTTCAGGTTGGGGGGGGGGCAACACTGGCATCCTACAGGGTTAAGAAAAGTGGCACCCTTCTTTACAGGCCAAACACATCAGTGTCGGGGGAAATGACCAGTCTTCCTAGCTCAAGACCTTTATCCCCCTTGTACTGGGTTGCTTCTGATGGTGACCGACAGTACCACTGTTATGTGGTACCTCAACAAACTAAGAAAGGCCTATCAGCTGTGCAGACTGACCCTGCTGATATGGGACCTAGCCTCTCGCCACAACTTAGTTTTGCAGGCGAGCTACATCCCCTCGCAGGACAACAAGCAAGCAGATCTAAGCAGGACTTCCTCTCCACCGCACGAATGGATGCTGGACAAGGTCTTCCTAGATGCAGTCCACCGGTGGGGTTACTCCACAAATAGACCTGTTGGCCTCTCGCAAAACAGGCAGTTGCAGACCTTCTGCTGAAAGACCTACTCCCCTCTAACATGGAGTGTGGATACTTTCAACATCTCTTGGAAGGGGTAGTTTCATTATACCTCCCCCTTCCCAATGATTCAGAAAGTCCTCCTAAAAATCAAGGACAAACCAAAAATCTTTAGTGACTCCCTACTGGTCAAGGCAACACTTCTGCATCCCTGCAGATGTGCACATGGAAAACTGTTTTGCTGGTAGCCCTTCCTTCAGTAAGAAAGGTTTTAGTTGCAGGCACTCATGGCATGCCCTCCTTACATCTTCCATAAAGACAGGGTGACCCTGCACACCAACCCCTCCATGCCCAAAGTGGTCAACGAGCTATCCCTAAATCAGTCCATTCACTTACCAGCCTCCTCTCCCCAGAATGATGGTGAGAGAATACGACACTCACTTTATGTTCACAGACGATCCAGATTTTTATCTGGACAAAAGTCCATGAGAAAATCAAGTCAGCTTTGTTTCCTTCCATCCCAGGGCCCTGGGCAAGGCAGTCTCCAAACAGACTCTTTCCTGTTGGATATGGAAAAATTTCTGCTGCTTGTACCACGGAATAGACCTGAATCAAGGGATCAGGGCTCATTCTACTAGAGCAGTAGCTTCCTCCAAAGGCCTAGATACAGCTACCATCCTTGAGGCATCCACCTGGTCCACTGTACATACCTTCACCAAGCATTACAAACGAGACCACATCTCCAGAGCAGGTTTTGCAAAGGGCAATCCTGCAGGGATTTCTGAAATCCGCTACCCCCTGCCTCCATCCACCCTTCCTCCTTCCTGAGCTATGGTGCTCTCCCACAGTAGGAATAATGCAACATGAGAGGAGAAAGACAGAGTAATTGTATAAAACCATAACCATAGATGTCCTTCTCTTCCATGTTGCAGTATTCCTTCCCTTCCTCCCTGACCCCCTAGTTTAATATCTACAGGTCTGTGTGCCTTCCCAGAGCCCCCACCAGCACTAGGTTCATTTTTGGACAGTGTGGCATTCCAGCAGTCTGAAGGACATCTTCTGGCATCTCCTAGGCTACTGTCTGACTGGGCTGTTAGTTCTGAGGTCTGTGCATGCAGACGTCACATTTTAGGTCCCTGGTTTATGGCCCTACGTGTGATGTCCAATGCACCAACAGTAATCTGGGTGAAAGCTTTTGTATATGAGCTGAATTTGGGTCTCCTGAGATTGGAGAATCTTGCAGTAAGAATACTGCAACATGGAAGACGAGGACATCTATGGTTACGGTAAGATTTTACATATCTATTCTAGCTTCATAAGTTCTGGTCTACTATGTATAATTGAATGAATGCAGCCATTGAAAACAATAGCTATGAATTATGTAATGCTATATAAACAGAGTACGATATGTCTATAACTAAACAATGCTTCTGCAGCATTTTCTTACTTTTGAGCTTTCATGTGCAGCCAAGCAGTCTTGCCTACAACACTAATATTGAGATACTTAAAGTATGAAAACATTTAGAATAAAAATGGTATACCCAGCTGCACCAGCCTGAGGTCAGATATGAATACAGTTTGCCATTGTGTAGAGCAAAGCTTTAAGGTGAAATCTTTCAATACCTTGTATGCATCATGGTTTTAGAATTAACCCAGATTGTGAACAAATACTACTAGTCGCTTCAAGGATGTAATTGCAGAAATGCCTCTAGATGCCTTTTCTAGTATCTTTCATCTTGACACCATGCTTGCCTGTAAACACTCTGTTTTATAGTAAAATTTTTCGGTCCTCAACATTGATTCTCTGGTAACTAATTTTTCTTCAGTTTTCACATTTGTGTTTTTTCCTTAGTCTTTTTGCTAACATTTTCCTCTAATGAAATTTGCATGATGTCCTTCTATTCCTATATTGCAGTATTCTAGGTGTGGGATTTCATGCCCTCAGGCGACTCGTACATCGGCTGCTATACAAAAGCTTCAGCTTGGCTGTTGTGGTGTGCGTGGGATCTTATATGTAGGGCCATAAACCAGGGGCCTTAAATGTGACGTCTGCATGCATAATACTCAGAACTTTTCAGCCGCAGATGACATTTGCATCGTATGATCACTTCTCCAGACGTCTCATCCTAAAATAAGTAACGTGTTGGGTTTCTAACTTTCTTTTTGACTATTGTTCTTGCTAATGCTTAGTTGTAGCCTTTAGCTGATGGGGGGGAAAAAGGGAAAGTGCCAATGCAGGTGCCAGATACCCCATAAAGACTCCCATGACAGGTGGGTTTTTGCCTAGGCCGGTAACATGAGCACTCTTCCTGCGCTATTTGTCAATTGTTTGTGCCCAAGTCCTTGCGCAGTGTCTGGTCGCATTAAACCTACATGGAGAACCAGCGCCTTAAGATGGATCCTACATTGGAGGCCGCACCTGAACCCTCACACAAGAAGGCCAAGGTTCCTAGGCCTTCTTCGCCACTTCCCGATGCACAGCCAACTGCCGTTCTAGCAGTTGAGGTGCTCTCGGAGGATACTTTGACTGCAGCGAAGTCCCTCATGGAAGCAGTTTCACAGCCTATGACCGGCACGTCCGCAGAGATTATCCAGACATCGACAATTTATATCTAAGGGGAACCAGTTTCAGTGGTACCTCCAGCAGAGATCCAAACTTTGGATGCGTTACTGTCCAAACCTGACGCCAGGCCTCTCTACTTCCTTCCCGGCCAAAAAGAAGCAAAAAATCAAACTCCACCTCTTCAGAGGTACACCTTATTGACAGGCCTTCACCTCTTCTCATGCAGGCTTTTATGGCCCTCAGGCCTTCAGCCTCAGCCACCTCCACTCTGCCTCTTCTGAGCCCTAGGCCTGCATTTGCTTCTTCCCTCCCATCCACAACACATCAAGTCACAAAAGAACATGATTCGTCCTCATCCTCAGAAGAGTAAATTTTCTTATGTTTCCCAGATGCCCCCCCCCCCCCCCCGGGAATATTACTCTCCTGATGAGGAATCTGTCGAGGGGGATTTTCCCCCTGAGGACATTACTTTTGGTGAGACCATAACCAAGATGGACCGCTTTAATTGGGAAGCATCCCAAATGACTGACACCCAAAAAAGGTACTTTGAGCTGCTGCAAGTGGAATCCTCTCCCCTTCAGCAGATGTTCTTCGTGTTTCACTGTTGCGGTCATGGGTTATCTGCTTGCAGTTAGCCCTCAGTCGGCCTGATTAACAAAGTCTTAGGTCCTACGTCGGTTGCAGTCTCTTCTTCCGTGACGTCAGGTTTATAAAACATGCAGCCGATGTCATTACATCAGTCTTTCTTGCTGTATGGTGCCTGAAGCACAACCAGTTCGCAAGTGCCGGTTAGCTGACTCCTGAAATTTTCATTTTCGAGTTTCAGAACCGAAGTCTTCAAGTAAAAGCTAAGTACCCCGTTGGGGAAACAATATTTTTTGCCCTAAACTGATGTCAGTAAAAGTAAATAATTGCATTTCTTTTGGAAAGCAAATACCTCAAAGATTTTCATTCGTACTGTATTCCTTGCCTAGGCTCTGACCACTACATACCTCGCTGTTGGTTTTGTGCCTTATTTAAACCACGAACTATCAGTCTGTATATTTACGCTTCTAAATATTTTGGTGCTCTGTTCAATTATCCTGATACGTCTTTGGTAAGCCATTCGACTACCGACATTCTGAAAAAATGTAAAGATAGACAGAGACAGGCTGCCCAGTTCGCCGGTACTCAGTGAGCGCTTTCGCAGCCCCTGATACCTGCTACTTCAGATTCACAGGCCTATACTGAGACCATGCTTCAACTGTGGAACCTGCGGATGTCTCTACCTTGGATGGGTCCAGAGCTGCTGTGCAGGCACCGGCTTTTGAGTGTGTATTCAGGCCTACTAACTTGCATATTAAACAGACGCCATTTTCAAAGCCTAAAACTTGAACCATGCCTAGAAAACTGACGTCCTGACCGCATGGTCAGGCCTCTATGCCTAAAAAACGAATGACAAAAATGACTGAAGATCTTATTACTTTAATCAGGGGAAGCCAACCTTCCCCCTCTAAGAGACCTAGGACTGAGTTTGCTTATGATACTTTGACCAGGATTCTGAAATTCCTGTTTCCTCTGACCAGGATTTACACTTATCTACCTATGAGGATTTTGATGCTGAGGACTCTATTCCCTCTGCTTCCCCCCCAGAGGATTTCTCTTTTGGTGAAACCTTGCGTACTCAGGGAGCATTTTCATTGGGAAAGTCAGGATTTCTCTGATTCTAAAAAGAGGCTTAGGGATTTCTTACTCCTGCCCCAGCACAGGCCTTTAGCTATTCCTCCTGTACTGGACATTGTTGATGCCTTTTCGGAATCTAGCATGGCCCCGGACTCTGCCTCTAGCTTCCAGAAAACCTGATAGATATTACAGGGTTCCTGACTCAAGTTCCTTTTCAAAAATCCTACTGCAAATCCTGAAACCATTTTACAGGGACCCAAGGGCATTAAAGCTACTACTGCCAAAAATCCTACCCCCTCTGATAGACTCCAGGGCACTGGATAGATGGTGTAAGAAGGTATACACTTCTGCAACTTTGGCCATTAGGGCCTTGAATTGCCAATTTCATAGTATCCGCTGCATATTATTGGATTGCTTAAACAGAAAATTGTTTCCTGATTGTGCTGAAAATAAGGATTTACAGGATTTAATGCATTCTGCTGAACAGGTTGGAAAACATACTTTACAATGTGGTTTTGATTCATTAGAGGCATCTTGCAGGGCTGCTGTACCTGGGTCTGTACTTAGGAGCAATCCTTGCCAGATCATGTTAAAGCAAAATTACTGGATGCTCCCTTAAATCAGGACTGCCTGTTTGGCAACAGGGCAGAAGTTCTTAAGATGGAAAAAGCTAAATCTATACAAACTGTTAGATTTTTTTACAAGTACAACCTCCAAGATTTAGTAAGCATTGACTTTCTAAGAATTAGTCCTTTCCTGCCTGTTCCAAACCTTCAGTCCAAACCCAGGTCCAGCAGAGCACCCAGTCTTCAGTCTCTGGGGACGCACAGGATAAAGCAGTGGGGGGGGGGCCTCCACTTCTAAATCTGGGAGTAATAACTCCCCCCCCCCCAAATGGTAAACTGTTTAACTTCTTTTTAAAACTTCCAAGCACTTCTCAACTGACTGCCCCTTTGGGAGGAAAGATGGAACTTCGTGCAAAGAACTGGGGACTCATTACCCAGGACAAATGGGTTTTAAATAGTGTCCCAAGGATATTCACTTCCACACGTTATCAACTCCAAACGGTTGGCTGGATCTACCTCCAAATCAGTGGGCAGAGGCCCAAAAGCAAGTTTTCTCTCTTAAGCATAGGGGCTATTCAGTTGGTACCAGAAGAAAAGGGGCAAGGTTTCTACTAGAGATTTTCCCTGGTACCCAGAAAAGACATTTCATGGAGTCCTGTCCTGGACCTGCCTACTCAACACCTTTTTGGAGATTCCAAAATTCAAGATGCTGACTCACCAGTTGCTACCTATGCTAAGCACATATGCCTGGTTGGCAACACTAAATATAAAGGAAGCATACCTGTACATCCCAATCAGGGAAGCTTGCAGAAGATACCTACGCTTCAAAGCAGGCTACACACACTATTAGTTGTCTGCACTGCCCTTTGTGAATACCCTGGGCTCAGTAGAGAAGCCAAAGTGCCTAGCTCCAGTCATTGCATTTTGCAGGCAAAGAAATATTCAAATATACCAATACCTGGACGATTGTCTAATTCAGGAAGAAAATCAGGAAATACTTTTGAATCATCTGGCTTTTGTACAAAGGGTGCTAACTTGTCTGGGGTACACCATAAATGAAAAGAAATCACACCTGGTACCCTGTCAAATTATATTCCTGGGAGCAATCTTGAATACAACTTCCCTGATGGCTTTCCTCAAGCCAGAGAAATAAATTCGCTTGACAACTTACTTTAAACAAGTTGCCACAAAAACAAGTTGCCACAAAAACCCTGCTATCTGCAAGGCAAATACTACTAGCCTTGGGGTTCATGGCCTCTTGCATTCTTCTAATTCCATATGCAAGACTGCATATGAGGAAACTGCAATGGTATCTAAAAAGCATATGGTGTCAACATTCTCAGGATCTAGAAGCAATGATTCCTATCATTCCTTGTCTACGCCTATTGTTCCTTTGGTGTGCAGAGGCCTGCCACCAAAACAAGGACTGCCATTCACACTAACCCCTGCCACCCAACACCTAAGACACATCAGACTATGCATGGGGGGGGGGGGCACACCTGGCAGGGAAGTGCATTCAGGGCAAATGGAACCCAGCCCTCAAGGACCACATTCTTCCAGGACAATTAATGGTAAAGACTGACAACACCCCTGTTATGTGGTACGTAAACAAGTAGGGGGGGTACACATTCTTACCCCCTCTGCAAACTAGCCATGGCATTGTGGAACACAGCCTTGAGCTACCAAGTGCATCTACAAGCTCAATTCCTGCCAGGAAAGCTAAATACACTGGCAGACGGACTAAGCAGAAACCTCATGGACCCACGAGTGGAAACTAAAACCAAGGATTTTTCAGCATGTTGACCAGCAAATGGGGGAGCCCAGATATAGACCAGTTTGCCTCTCCCCAGAACTATCAGTTGGAAAAATTTTGCGTAAGGACTCCCCACAGAGAAGCTTGGCAGGTGGATGCTCTGTCCTACCAGTTTATGCCTTTCCTTCTCTGCCTCTGCTCTCCAAAGTGTTACTAAAGATCAAACAAGACAAAAACCAAGGATGATTTTGATTTCACCAGCCTGGCCACTCAACACTGGTACCCTCCTGTGCAGTGTGTTACTGTTGGCCCCATGGCACCTCCCTCAGACTCCTACCCTGGTGTCTCAGCAGGAGTACCAGATTCCGCTCCCTCAGCTTCAAACCCTGAACCTAGCAGCCTGACTATCCTTTACCATCCCTCAGTAAACCAGTGATAGACGTCATTTTAGAGGCAAGGGGGGCCTAGTTCTAGAAAATCCTATGCTGAAAAATGGAAAAGATTCTGTGCCTGCAACTCATCTCGAGGGATGAGCACAGCAGTGCCCAATTTACCTCCGATTTTACAATACTTAACTGAGATGCTTCACAAGGGCCTGTCTTTTTCCTTAATAAAAATTCACACCTCTGCCATTTCAGCTCATTATAACGCACAACCTCCCCTCTTCTCTCCTCCACTGCTCAGGCAGTTCCTCAGAGGGGCCAAAAATTTAAGACCACCCAGGAGAGCTCCAACTCCAGCCTTGGGCCTTAACTTTGTATTGGAGAAACTCACTCTTCCTCCTTTCGAGCCAGCTGCTACTGCAGATTTCAAATTCCTTTCTTGGAAAACAGCTTCTCTTTTAGCCATCACTTCAGTAAGTAGGGTATCTGAATTACAGGCCCTTATGGCAGTGGAGCCTTTCATCAGCTTTCATGCGGACAGTGTGTCCCTCAGAACCAATCCCTCTTTCATGCCAAAGGTGGTATCCAATGTGGCCTTTAATCAGTCCATTCATTTGCCAACCTTCTTTCCTAATCCACAGAACAAAGGGGAATGGACACTGCACTCAGATGTGCACAGACAACTTGGATTCTACTTGGACAGGACTAAACCTCAAAGGAAACATTAATAACTGCTGGTGGCAATTGCTGAAGGGACAGAGGGGATGGGTATTTCAAAGCAAAACCTTTCCAAATGGATAGGCCATTGCATTCATTTCTGCTATAAGCACCATGGAAAACCTATCCCACATGGGGATCAGACCCCACTCAACCTGGGCTGCATCTAGCTCTACAGCCTTTCTCAGAGGCATACCTACCAGGGACATCCTAGAAGCTGCTACCTGGAGTTCCGTACATACTTTACCAAGCATTACCATTTGCCAATTTTCTCTAAATCCAGAGCTGGCTTTGCCACTGCAGTTTTGCCGGGCCTTCTAGCTGGTTCTAATGCTATCTAAATTCCTCCTCCCATACTTAGCTTTGGGAATCTACCCAAATGAAATGACTGCAACAGACATAGTACAGTTGTGTATACTTACCATAAATGTAGATGTTGGTGTATTCACTGTTTCAGTCCTGGTTACCCTCCTTCCAGCCCCGACTTTTTTTTTGGCTATACCTCTTTTCTCCTTTTCATTGCTTAAAAGCTTTTTGGTGTATTTGCTTTTTTGTTTGAGGTATAACTTTGTATATTTATAGATTGAATTGCTTCCCAGTAGGGGGGGCGCACCTGACATCTGGGGCAAGAAAAACTGATGTAATGACGTCTGCTGCATGTTTTATACCCTTGACGACCTGACGTCACGGAAGAAGAGACAGCAACTGACGTAAGACCCAAGACTTTGTTAATCAGGCCGACTGAAGGCTACTGCAAGCAGATAACCCAAATGTAATGACTGCAACATTGAATACACTCTAACATCTATTAATTGTACTCAACTGTACTTTCCTCCTGTTCTGCCTGCTTACTTGGATGCCTTCATCGCTGCTTCTAAAGCCCCGGACTCCCAGCCTCCGGCCCCTAAATGTCCTGACCGCGTCTACAAAGTACCAGAGGACCACAAATTCCTGGTCAAACCACCCTTTGTAGACCCAGCTGATGTCCGTGTTTCACTGTTGTAGTCCTGACATATGGGTTATCTGGCTCCCGTTAGCCCTCAGTCGTCCCAAATACCAGAGTCCTCGGTATAACGGCTGCCGTCTGCTGTAAAACTGATGTCAGAACGTCTGGTATAAAGGGAGGTGGCCGACGCCATTTCCTCAGTATTTCTTGCAGTGGAGACCGAAGCAATTCGCACTAGTGCCGGGCAGCCGCTTCTCTTCTTTCTGCATTCCACCTACCAAGTTAACTACTCCCTCAGATAAGTACCCCATTAGGGACCCCCTCTTTTTTCTTGCTTTAACGAATGTCAGATAATGTTAACTGTCTTGCCTGCGGAAAAGAGATTCCGCACCGTGATTTTCATTCCTATTGTGTAACTTGTTTGGGCCTTGAGCACGACGTCCCTAATGGTGATCTCTGTGCTTCCTTCAACCTGCGTTCCATAAGCCGAAGAGCAAAGGATTTTATACAAGCATTTCGAAGTCCGGCCTAAGTTCGGTATGGCGTCTCCTGACTTCGGATATATCTAGGGAATGCAAGGACTGCAACAGGCCTAGGGTTAAAGCTGCTGACGACACGCCGTGAAATTGGTGGTCAGCCCAGCAGTAGTGAGGTGCTTTCGCAGCCCCTACAGTTCACAGATTTTTAGCCGCAGGCCTCTGCTGAGACCTTTACAGAGTCCTCCATGCCGTAGGCTGCTATTTCGTCTTCAGACCCTCCGCCTATCGCCGCCTGAGATTGGTTTGGAGCCACTATGCAGGCACCAGCTTCTGACGCTTCTTCTCTTCGACATGAGACCAGAGCCAGACCCACTACCTTAGCTCAGACTTCTGCAATTGCTAGTCCTCTCGAGTCCCTCCGGATTACTAGCAAACCTTTTAGCCGCAAGTCCACCCACAAGCAGGCGTCTGCCTCCCTTCCTGTGCCTCAGTCCCAGTTGGTAAAGATGGCTGGTGATCTTTCCCTTAAGGGCCGTCATCCCCCCTTTCCAAGAGGGCTAGGGAATTGTCTCCTGATGTTCTGTCAGAATCAGATTCTGAGGTTTCCAGTATTTCTGCTGGTGAAGGAAATTCTCAACTTTTTTCTGGCTTTGAGGATTCTGATGCTGAGGACTCTATCTCTTCTGCCTCCCCTCCAGAAGATTTTTCCTTTGGGGATACTTTAAATACTCTTAGGGAGCACTTTAAATGGGAAAGTCAGGATTTTCCTCAGTCTAAGAGGATCTAGGAATTTTTGGATTTGACACAATATAAACCTCTGGTCATACCTCCTGTTTTGGAAGTTGTGGATGATGATTTCATGGAAAATTCTTTAACTCCTAATTCTGTTCCTCCTGCTCCCAGAAAACCTGAATGGTATTATAGGGTTCCTGATTCTCAAATTTATTTTTAAAAATCCTACTGCTGATCCCGAAATTATTTCTCAAGGTCGCAAGGGTGTTAAGGCTACTATTGCCAAAAACCTGTACCTTCTGATAAGGAGTCTAGGGCCTTGGACAGGTGGGGTAAAAAGGTCTATACCTCTGCAACTCTTGCCATTAAATCTGTGAATTGTCTTTCACATGCTTAAGTATCAGCAGCATACTTTGGAGGCTATTAAGGTTAAGCTTGGGGATATTCCTTCCATGTCAGAGAACAGACTTACAAATTTACTAAATTCTGCCACTCTGGTTAATATGCATGCACTTAATTGTGGATGTTCATCGTGTTACACTGCTGTAGTCATTACACTTGGGTTATCCTGCCGTCAGGCGGTTCCCCAGTCTGCCTGAGTTCCAAAGTCTTGGTCCGGCGTTGGTTGCTGTCGCCTCCTCCCTGACGTCAGTGCGACGGGTGTACAAGATGCAGCCGACGCCATTTTCTTCAGTCTATCTTGCAGCGTGGTGCCCGAAGCAAAAGCAGTTCGCAAGTGCCGGTCGGCCATCTCCTGAGATTTTCATTCCGAATCCAGAACCGAAGTCTTCTACAAAGCTAAGTACCCCGTTGGGGAAACTTTTTCTTGCCTCAGACCGATGTCAGTAAAAGTACTGTATTTCTTGTGGGAAGCAAATACCTCATAAGGATTTCCATTCCTACTGTATCCCATGCCTAGGCCCAGACCATGACGTCACTGTCAGTTTTGTGCTAGGTTTAACAAGCGCACTATTAAACGTCTGTTTGATTTTGCCCGACATTATTTTGGTAGAAAATTGAATTATTACATGCCGTCGGAACTTCCGACGACCAGACTACACAAAAAGCGCAAAGACAAGGATAGGCATCCGAGGCCCAAAACTGACTATGAATCCTCTTCTAGGCCAGTCGCCAGTTCTCTGGTTTTCAGCAAGGTGCCTTCGCAGCCCCTGACTACCGCTTCTGTAGAACCACAGGCTGCCTCTGACTCCCATGTGGAGATGGCTGGTCCTTCGGACGCACAAGTTATTCAGCCTACCGAGACTAACCTTTCAGAGGGATCCGGAGTAGCTGAGCAACCCACAGTTTCAGAGTTTGTCTTCAGACCTACTCAGTTAAGCATTAAACCCTCAGCTAAGTCTAAGCCTCTTAAAATCAAAGAAACATACAGCATTCTCCAGGACAGGCCTCCATGCCTAAGAAACAAATGCTCAAAATGGCCGAAGACCTAATCACTCTGATCAGGGGGTCCCATCCCCCTCCTGATAAAGGGCCTAGACAGGATGCAGACAGGATGCAGACTGACTCATCCGACCAGGTGTCCATCTCTTCTGATTCATCCTCAGACCTAGGATACTCTTTACCCCCTTATGAGGATTCTGATGCTGAGGAATCAGTTCCATCAGCCTCACCGCCTGAGGACTACTCCTTTGGGGAAACCCTACATACCATGTGGGAGCATTTCCACTGGGACGGCCAGGATTACTCAGAATCCAAGAAGAGGCTCAGAGACTTCCTTTTATTACCTCAGCACCGACCCCTTGCTATTCTGCCAGTGTTGGATATTGTGGATATGTATACTGAATCCAGCTTAAATCTTGATTCCTAACCTCCAGCCCCAGTTAAACCTGACTGATACTACAGAGTCCCTGACTCGTATAAAAGCCCTGTAGCTGACCCTGAAACTATTTCTCAGGGACCCAAAGGAGTTAAGGCCTCATCAGCCAAGAATCCATTTCCCTCTGACAGATTCCAGAGCATTAGACAGATGGGGAAAGAAAATATATACATTTGCAACTTTAGCAATGAGAGCCTTAAATTGCCAGTTTCACATGCTAAAACATCAGCAATTTTTACTGTCTCAGTTAAAACAAAAAATGCTTCCAGAATCAGATCCTCCTAATTTTAAAGAAATGCAGGATTTATTGCATGCAGCTGAACAAGTGGGAAAGCATACTTTGCAATGTGGTTTTGATTCTCTAGACTCCTCCTGCTGAGCAGCAGTTACAGGCTCTGTCATTAGAAGACATGCTTGGTTAAAAGAACATACGTTGCCAGATCATGTTAAAGGAAATTTATTGGATGAACCTTTGCAGCAGGATGTGTTTGGAGTTGAGGCAGAAGAGGTATTAAAGAAAATGGAGGATAAGGCAAAATCTATGCAAATGGTGAAGGATTTCTTACAGGTTCAGCCTCCTAGATTTAGCAGAAACTGGCCAACTAAGAATTGGTCCTTTCCAATTGCAGACAGACCTCAAAGGGGAAGATCCCGACGTCCAAGAGGTAGAGGTCAAACACAAGGTCCTTAAGGCCTTGACAATGGGTTGCATCAGGCCAGAAAGAAAGGGAAGACAGGCCCCAACCATATAAAAAACAGCTCCAATGACTTCCCACTACAGCTGCCTTGGCAGCCCCCTTGGGAGGAAACTGGCACTCTTCTACCACAATTGGCAAATGATCACCAAAGACAAATGGGTTCTCAACATTGTATTTCAAGGTGACCGGTTCCACTTTCACACTTTGCCAAGGTTAAAAGGAATGCCAAATCTGCCACCAAATCAATGGGCAGAGGCTCAAAAACAAATTACAGCACTCATGGATATGAGAGCTATTCAAAAGGTACCATCACAGGAGCAAGGACAAGGATTTTATTAGAGACTCTTTCTGGTACCCAGAAAGGACAAAGCCTGGAGGCCCATTCTGGATCTTTCATCTCTAAACACTTACCTGGATGTTCCGAAATTCAAAATGTTGACACTACAGCAGCCTCTTCCCATGCTGGGCAAGAAAGCTTGGCTCGTGACTTTGGACCTCAAGGAGGCATACCTGCATGTCCCTATCAGACAAAACTGCAGAAGATACCTCAGATTCATCGCTGGTTCAATGCACTACCAATTCTCTGCACTGCCCTTTGGCTTATCTACTGCGCCCAGGGTCTTCACAAAGTGCCTGGCACCAGTAATTGCATTTTGCAGACAGAAAGGAATTCAAATTTATCCGTACCTGGACGACTGCCTGATTCAAGCAGAGAGCAAAGGACATTCTTCTTAAGCATCTGGCGTTAAAAAAGTTAAGTTGCCTGGGGTGCACGGTAAATGAAAAGAAATCAAAACTAGTGCCCTCACAGATTATATTCCTGGGTGCCAGCTTGAACACAACGGCCCAGATGGCTTACCTCACGCCAGACAAGCAAGGACAACTGACTCAATACCCCCAATTGATGGCAACAAAGACCCAACTCCCTGCCAGAAAATTTCTGCAGGCCTTGGGTTACACGGCATCCTGCATACTACTAATTCTATATGCCAGACTGCATATGAGGAAACTACAGTGGTACCTAAAGAATGTATGGTCTGAACACTGTCAAAGTTTGGAAACAGTTATACCACTAATCCCTTGCCTTCAACAGGAATTTCATTGGTGGGCTCAAGCTTGTCACCTCAACAAGGGACAGCCTTTTACACAACCCACAGCCAGGCAAACACTGACAACAGACTCCTCGGATTATGCCTGGGGAGCACACATGACAGGCAAATGTATTCAGGGCATGTGGCCCGCAGAACAAAGGTGATCCTGATTGCTCCAGACTGGCTATGCCAGCACTGGTACCCAATCTTAAGGAGCTTAGCAAAAGAACCACCCTGGATTTTGCCTCAAATCCCACATCTGCTGACTCGCCACAACAATCGAATACTACACAGCCAGCTAAAGACCTTAAACCTAGCTGCATGGAAGATTCCTTAGTCAAGCAAGCAATGCCTCTCTCCAAAGCTGTTATGGATGTCATTCTGGAGGCCAGAAGGCTTAGCATCAGGAAAGCCTATTCGGATAAATGGAAAGAAGTTCTGTGCCTTGAACCAAGCTCACAGCCTTGACCCTCTTGACCTAAACATTCCTCAGATACTACAATACTTAACTGAGATGCTGGACAAAGGCCTCCTACTCATCCATCAAGATCCACGCCTCTGCCATCTCTGCTCATTGCAACACGGATCCACCATTTTTCTCTAATCCTCTTGTTTAAAACAATACCTCAGAGGGGCTAAAAACAAGATCGCCCCGTAGAGCACCTACTCCAACTTGGGACCTCAACTTTGTTTTGGAAAAACTAACATTACCTCCTTTTGAGCCAGCTAACACAGCAGAATTAAAATATATCTCTTGGAAAACTGCTCTGCTCCTGGCAATAACATCAGCACGAAGAGTTTCAGAATTACAGGCACTAATGGCAGTGGAACCTTTCCTCATTTTCCACCAGGACAGGGTGTCTTTAAGAACTAACCCTACATTTATGCCAAAGGTGGTATTCAGTGTGGCTCTAAACCAAACTATTCACCTGCCAACTTTTTATCCTAAACCACAGAATAAAGGGGAGAGGCTACTGCACTCTTTGGACATTCACAGGCAGGTACGCTTCTACTTGGACAAAACCAAAGCTTTCAGAAAATCTGAGCAATTATTGGTAGCATGTGCTGCAGGAGCACAGGGAAAAGCCATTTCAAAACAGACCATTTCAAAATGGATAGGACATTGTATATGGTTCTGCTATACATACCATGGAAAACCCGTACCTAGCAGCATTAGATCTCACTCCACCAGGGCAACGGCCACTTCAACTGCCTACCTCAGGGGAGTACCTACCAAGGATATTTTGGAAGCAGCAACTTGGAGTTCTGTACATACCTTCACCAAGCATTACCATCTGTCTCTCTATTCTAAATCCAGAGCTGGCTTTGCCACTGCAGTGCTGCAGGGCCTTATAGCCACCCCTAATACCTTATAGAACCAGCCACCCTACCTCAGCTTTGGGATTCTACCCAAGTGTAATGACTGCGGCAGTGCAACACGAACATAGTGCAGTTTTGTCCTTAACATAAATGTAGATGTTCGAGTGTATACACTGCTGCAGTCCAGGTTACCCTCCCTCATTCCCCTCTTACTGGCTGGTACGTACCTATGTCTTCTACCCTTACTACCTATGGGGAGTATTTGCTGGTAGCTGTAAGTTGTTGTTTGCTTTTCTTATGTATGGTTTATTAGCAATTGAAATTGCCTATCTATTTAGAGGCACCTGACATCTGGGGCAAGAAAAACTGAAGAAAATGGCATCTGCTGCATCTTGTATACCCCTGTCGCACTGACGTCGGGGAGGAGGTGACAGCAACAGACAACCGGACCAAGACTTTGGAACTCGGGCCGACTGGGGAACCGCCTGACGGCAGTCATAACCCAAGTGTAATGACTGCAGCAGTGTATACACTCTAACATCTACATTTATGGTAGGTACAAAACTGTACTTTTTGACAACTTGGAGCTTCCAGCAGAGCAGCAGCCACTGGTTCCGTTATGCTTGGCTTGGGGAGCAGCCTCTTTCTGAACCTGTAAAATCTAAATTGCTTGATGTTCCTTTGCACAAAGACTACCTTTTTAGTAACAAGGCTGAGGAGGTACTTGAAGTTGGAGGATAAGGCGAAATCTCTGCAAGCTGTAAAAGATTTCCTTCAGGTTCAGCCTCCTCGGTTTAGTAAGCATTGTCCTTTCAAGAATTGGTCTTTCCCTGATCCTGGCAAGCAGGGTCGCTCTAGGCCTAGGGTTTTCAGATCTTCCAGAGGGCAGGTTTCTGCCCCTCAAAGGGCTAAGAAATGGCATCCTTTTGCTAAATCAGGAAATTCTAAGCCAGCTTCCCAAAGCAAGCATTCTCAATGACTCCGGCCTTCTTGTGCCTACCTCTGCGGGCCCAGGGTTTCCTTTGGGGGAAGGTTAGCCACTTTCGCATAGGTATGGTCTACCATCACAGACTACAAATGGGTGCTCAACATAGTAAACAAGTTACAAGTTTTATTTTCACACTTTCCCTGTTCAAGGGTACCCAGAACTCTCAGGGCAGAGGTAGAGAATCAAATTTCTTCTCTACTGACTATGGATGCTATAGAGCCAGTTCCTGCAAATCAGGCAGGCCTAGGTTTTTATTTAAGACTTTTTCTGGTACCCAAAAAAAGGGGGCACCTGGTGCCCTATTCTGGATCTGTCTATTCTAAACACTTTTCTGGTGATTCCCAAATTCAAGATGTTCACTCTTCAACAGTTGCCAATGCTGGACAAGGATTCATGGCTGGTAACTTTGGATCTCAAGGAGGCTTATCTGCACATCCCAGTAAGGGAAAGTTGCAAGCAGTTACTTCGTTTCAGGGCTGGGGAGTAACACTTCCATTTCTCTGCGCTGCCCTTTGGCTTATCTACTACTCCCAGAGGTTTCACAAAGTGCCTGATGTCAGCCATTGCTTTTTGCAGGCAGAGAAACATTCATATTTATCTTTACCTGGATATGACTGTCTCATTCATGCAAACTCCCCAGAACAGTTAAAGGATTTGGACTTGGTGAAGAACATTCTCACTTCCTTGGGTTTTACACTCAACGAAAAGAAGTCAAAGTTGGTTCTACAAGGGAGATTGTTTTCCTGGGAGCGAGTCTGAATACAACCACCCAGATGGTATTCCTCCCTCAAGACGAATAAGATCTTTCGGCTTATTTCGAGAACTTGGCAAGCATGACCCAGCTCTCTGCAAGGCAATTCCTGCAGGCACTGAGGTTCATGGATTCATGTATCCTGATCCCATATGCAAGACTGCATATGAGAACTTCAATGGTACCTCAAGAATCTTTGGTGTCAAAGCACACAGGACTTGGACTTGATTCTTCCCCTGATGATCGTGTTATCCTGCTGGCAGGTTGCCCACAGTCGGCCTGAATTCCAAAGTCCTGGATCCTGCGTCAGTTGCTGGCGCCTCTTCCCTGACATCTGGTAGTCAGGGGTATAAAAGATGCAGCAGACGCCATTTTATTCAGTCTTTCTTGCCGTGCGGTGCCAGAAGCAGTTCGCAAGTGCCGGTCAGACGACTCCTGAGATTTTCGTGTTCGAGTTTCAGATCCGAAGTCTTCGTTAAAAGCTAAGTACCCCGTTGGGGAAACTTTTTTTCGTGCTCCAGACCGATGTCAGAAAAAAAGTTAATTGTATTTCTTGTGGGGAAGCAAATACCTCATAAGGACTTTCATTCTTGCTGTATTCCTTGCCTAGGCCTTGACCACGATGTTGCTAGTTGTCGGTTTTGTGCTGCTAGTTGTCGGTTTTGTGCTAGATTTAACCAACACACTAAGTGTCTGAACGATTTTGCGTTAAGCTATTTTGGGAGAAGACTTAATTATACAATATCGTCTGATAGCCATCAGGCTACCAGAGTTCACAAAAAATGCAGAGAAAAAGAAAGACGGGCAGCAGAGGTCCAAAACCGATTAAGCTTCTCCTAAGCAAGTCGACTGTTCTCAGTGATGCACTTTCGCAGCCCCTGACGCCCACTGCTTAGTCTCAGGCTGCTACAGACTCCCACGTGGAGTCTGCCAGGCCACTGGAAACTCAAGGTATTGGAGCCTCTGAGATTATTACCTCAGATGGGTCCGGAGCTGCTGAGCAGGCATCTGCTTTTGAGGGTTTATTCAGACCTAAAGAATTATATATTAAACAGACTTCAAAGACTAAAACACCTTTAAAGGCAAAGAAACAAGTTCACCAGCCACAAGGACAGGCCTCCATGCTCAAAAAAACAGATGCTCAAAATGGTCGAAGACTTAATTACCTTAATCAGGAGTTCCCATCCCCCTCCTGATAAGAGGCCTAGGCAAGAGACAGACTATGAATCTTCAGATCAGGTTTCCATTTCTTCTGATTCCTCTTCTGATAGGAATATTCTCTTCCCCCTATGAGGATTCTGATGCTGAAGAATCCGTTCTTTCAGCTTCTCCTGAGGGACTACTCTTTTGGGGAAACCTTGCATACCATGAGGGAGCACTTCCACTGGGAGAGCCAAGATTTTTCAGAATCTAAGAAAAGGCTCAGACTTCCTTTTATTACCTCAGCACAGGCCTCCTAGCTATTCCACCTTTGTTGGACATTGTCGATGTGTTCTCTGAGTCTAGTCTGACCCCTGACTCTCTACCTCCAACTCCTGTTATGCCGGACAGATACTACAGGGTCCCTGAATCTCATAAATTCCTTTTCAGAAACCCTACCCAGGGATTCTAGGGCACTGGATAGATGGGGAGAAAAGATTTACACATCTGCTACTTTGCTGTAAGGGCCTTAAATTGCCAGTTTCATATGCTCAAATATCAGCAATATATCATGACACTGCTTAAAAAGAAAATTATGGCAAATTCCGAATGTGCAGAAACAAAGAAATGCATTATTGCATGCAGCTGAACAAGTTGGAAAGCATACTTTGCAATGTGGGTTTGATTCTCTGGAGGCCTCCTGCATGGCCGCTGTTACGGGTTCTGTCATTAAGAGGCATGCTTGGTTAAAGGAACAAAATGTCCCTGACCATGTTAAAGCAAAATTATTAGATGCTCCTTTACAACATGATGCCTTGTTTGGTGTTAAGGCAGACGAGGTGTTAAAGAAAATGGAGGACAAAGCTAAATCTATGCAAACGGTCAAGGATTTCTTACAGGTACAGCCACCTAGGTTTAGCGGACACTGGCCTATAAAGGATTGGTTCTTTCCAGTCTCAGACAGACCTCAAAGGGGCAGATCCAGATGCCCTAGAGGCCGATCACAGCTGCAAGGATCCTACAGGTCTAAGCAGTGGGAGTGCTTCTACCTCCAAAGGTGGAGAAGAGAAGACAAAGCACAATCATACAGGAAACAGTCCCAATGACTTCCCCCTGCCTGCACCAAGCACTTATCTTCTGGCAGCACCCTTAGGGGGAAAACTAGCACTTTTTTTCAAAATTGGCACATTATAACCCAGGACAAATGGGTTCTAGACAGTGTCACAAGGTTAGAAGTTTCATTTCCATACCCTGCCAAGGGCAAACTGTTGGCCAGACCTGCCAAAAAATCAATGGGCAGAGGCTCACACAAGTCGCAGCTCTCATGGACATGAGGGTTATTCAACAAGTGCCACAGCAAGAACAGGGACAAGGATTGTACTCAGGACTGTTCTTGGTACCCAGAAAGGACAAAGCATGGAGACCAATACTGGACCTATCTGTTCTAAACACTTTCCTGGATATACCAAAATTCAAGATGTTGACCTTGCAGCAGCTTCTGCCCATGCTGGGCAGCAAGGCTTGGCTCGTGACTTTAGGCCTAAAAGAGGCATACCTGCATGTCCCAATCAGACAATCGTGCAGAAGATACCTCGGATTAAAGGCTGGCTCAAAGCATTACCAATTCTCTGCACTGCCCTTTGGCTTATCTACTGCACCCAGGGTCTTCACAAAGTGCCTGGCACCAGTAATTGCTTACTGCAGACAGAGGAATACAAATATATCCTTACTTGGACGACTGCCTCATACAAGCAGAGAACAAGGACATTCTACTACAGCATCTGACGTTTGTGATGAGACTTTTAACATGCCTAGGGTACACAGTCAACAAAAAGAAATCAAAACTAGTACCCCCTCAAGAGATAATATTCCTGGGTGCAAGCTTAAATACAACTGCCCAGATGGCTTATCTCACTCCAGAAAAACAAAGGCAACTGACTACCTATTTCAAGGAAATGGCAACAAAGGCCCAGTTATCTGCAAGAAAAATTCTGCAGGCTTTGGGCTTCATGGCATCCTGCATCTTACTAATTCCATATGCAAGACTGCATGTGAGGAAAAGTCAGTGGTACCTAAAGTGTCTGGACGCAACATTGCCACAGTCTGGAAACAATGATTACTCTAATTCCCTGCCTGCAACAGGAGTTTTGATGGTGGACAAAGGCTTGTCACCAAAACAAGGGACAGCCATTCTCACTACCCCCAGCCAGGCAGAGCCTAACGACGGATGCTTCAGATATGCCTGGGGGGGCACACATGGCAGGAAGAGGCATTCAGGGCACCTGGTCCACAAAGCAAAAGCATCTACATATCAATCAAAAAGATGCTAGCTGTTCAAAATGCCCTGACAGCAGTCAAGGACCTAATTCATCCGGGACAACTGCTGATACACAACACCACGGTCATGTGGTACATAAACAAGCAGGGGGGGCACTCATTCATTCTTATCCCCTGTGCAGGCAAGCCATGGCTTTATGGGACACAGCATTGATTTACCAAGTTCATCTGCAGGCACAATTCCTGCCAGGAAAGGAAAATACTCTGGCAGGCGAACCAAGCAGAAACCTTATGGATCCCCACGAGTGGCACCTGGATCCACAAGTCTTCAGCATGATAACAAAGAAATGGGGACGCCCGAACATGGATCTATTTGCCTCCCCTCAAAACAATCCACTAAAAAGATTCTGCACAAGAACTTATCACAGACAAGCTTGGAAAGTGGACGCCTTATCTTTCAACTGGGCAAACCTATCAGTATATGCCTTTCCTCCACTGCGCCTCCTCCCCAAGGTACTCCTAAAGGTCAGGCAGGAGAAACCAAAAATGATTCTGATTGCCCCAGACTGGCCACGGCAGTACTGGTATCTGATCTCAAGGAACTTTTCCCAATGCCCAACCTGGACCTTACCTCAAATATCTCATCTACTGTCCCAGCAAAACAATCAGATTCTGCGCAGCCAACTCAGGACACTAAACCTGGCAGCATGGCGGATAATGTAGCCATACAAACCACACCTCAGTAAAGCTGTGATGGATGTCATTTTAGAAGTCAGAAGGCCTAGTACTAGAAAATCCTATGCTGGGAAATGGAAGAGATTTTGTGCTTGGAACCAAGATCAAGGAACTGATACAGCTGTCCCAAATATTCCTCAGATTTTGCAATACTTAAGTGAGATGCTGGACAGAGGCCTATCTTTTTCATCAATTAAAATCCATGCCTCTGCCATTTCGGCTCATTACAATACAGAGCCACCACTTTTTTCTCATCCTTGAAGGCAGTACCTCAGAGGAGCCAAAAACTTAAGGCCTCCAAGGAGAATGCCTATACCTGCATGGGACCTCAATTATGTCTTGGAAAAACTCACTTTACATCCTTTTGAGCCAGCTGCTACTGTGGATATAAAGTTCTTAGCTTGGAAAACGGCTCTGCTCCTAGCAGTAACTTCTGCAAGACGTGTTTCAGAGCTACAGGCTCTCATGGCTGTGGAACCCTTTATCATTTTTTTTATCCAGACAGGGTCTCTCTGAGAACAAACTACTTTTTTGCCTAAGGTGGTATCCAGTGTAGCCCTTAACCAAACAATTAATTTGCCAACTTATTTATTCAAATCCACAGAACAAGGGGGAGAAAATTCTGCATTCTTTGGACGTACACAGACTACTTAGATTCTACTTGGGCAAAACTGAAGTTTTAAGAAAGACTGAACAATTACTAGTGGCATATGCCACAGCATCACAAGGAAAGGCGAACTCCAAGCAGACTATTTCCAAGTGGATAGGTCACTGCATTCGTTTCTGCTACTCACAGCATGGCAAACCAGTGCCTAAGGGCATTAGGCCACATTCAACCAGAGCTGCAGCCACTTCTGCAGCCTTTCTCAGGGGAGTACCAGCCAAAGACATTTTAGAGGCTGCTACTTGGAGTTCAGTGCATACCTTTACAAAACATTACAATCTGCCTCTTTATTCCAAATCCAGGGCAGGCTTTGCCACTGCAGTTCTGCAGGGCTTCATAGCCGCTCCTAATGCTGTTTAGCTCCAGCCCCCCCCAACCATAGCTTTGGGACTCAACCCAAATGTAATGACTGCAACAGTGAAACACTAACATAGTACAGTTGTGTACACTTAACATAAATGTAGATGTTAGTGTTTTCACTGTTGCTGTCCAGGTTACCCACCCGCCATCCCCCTTATTTTTGCTGGAACTTACCTTTATTTCTCTAATCTATACAACCTGGGTGGTGTATTTGCTTATAGATGAAGGTAAAGCTTATTTTGGTGCATGTATGTCTTATTTACACAATTTTAGCCTACCCTTTGTGGGGCAGCTGACATCTGGGGCAAGAAAAACTGAATAAAATGGCTGCTGCATCTTTTATACCCCTGACTACCAGACGTCAGGGAAGAGGCGACAACAACCGACGCAGGACCCAAGACTTCGGAATTCAGGCCCACTGAGGGCAACCTGTCAGCAGGATAACCCAAATGTAATGACTGCAACAGTGAATACACTTGAACATCTACATTTATGATAAGTGTACACAACTGTACTATTCCCTGTCTACAAATGAGTTTCTCTGGTGGGCGACAGTCTGTTCTCAGAACAAGGGTCTGCCTTTCCGCCCACCACCTGCCAGCCAGACTCTCACCACAGACTCCTCAGATTATGCATGCGGGGCACATCTGGAAGGCAGGGGGCTTACAGGGGACTTGGAGCACAAAACAGATTCATCTGCAAATAAACTTAAAAGAATTGATGGCAGTGCAGCAGGCCTTGCTGGCTTTCAAGGACCTACTCTACCCTGGGACTCTTCTGATCAGGACAGACAATACCACAGTCATGTGGTACATTAGCAAGCAGGGGGGACTCGCTCTTAACCTTTGTGCAGACACACCATGAGACTGTGGTCCTTAGCAGATTCCATGGGCATACATCTCATAGCCCAGTATCTTCCAGGGAGGCTAAACTCATTGGCGGATCAATTGAGCAGACATGTTCTGGATCCTCAAGTGTGGCAACTGAACAAGATCTTTTTCTGTCGCATCACTCAACATTGGGACACTCCTCAGGTGGATCCTCAAGTGTGGCAACTGAACAAGATCTTTTTCTGTCGCATCACTCAACATTGGGACACTCCTCAGGTGGATCTTTTCTCCTATCACACCAGTCATCTCCTTCCAACCTTCTGCACCAGGGAGTTTCTCAACAAATCTTGGAGAGTGGACACTTTGTCCTTCCCATGGACACAACTCTCAATTTATGCCCTCTCTCCTCTGCCTCTTCTTCCCAGAGTGCTGCTAAAGATAAGGGACGAAAAACCAAAGGCTATTCTTGTAACACCAGACTGGCCCAGGCAGCATTGGTATCCCCTTCTTCGCAGCCTTTCCCAAGCTCAGCCTTGGCATCTTCACCTGGTACCAGATCTGTTGGTTCAGGAAGGGGGAAAGTTTCTTCGTCGTCCTCTTCAAACTCTGCATTTAACTGCCTGGCTAATACTTTAAATCTTTCCCAGCAGGTGGTTGAAGTTCTTCATGAGGCCAGGAGGCCTAGCACCAGGAAATCCTATGCAGATAAATGGAAGAGATTTTGCTCTTGGATGCAGGCTAAAGGAGAAGAATCTTCTCATTCTTGATTATATAGTAGGTTTGCTTAATGGTGGACTTTCCTTTTCTTTAAGATTCATGCTTCAGCAATTTCTGCTCATTGTTCTTTTGAGCAACCAATTTTTTCTCGCCCCTTGATGAAGCAGTTCCTGAGGGGGGCTAGCAATTGTAGACTTCCCAGAAGAGCTCCCACTCCTGCTTGGGATCTTCATTTTGTCCTGGAGAAGCTTACTCTACCTCCCTTTTGAACCTGCTGCCTCTGCAGAATTAGTTTCTTTTATGGAAAGACTGCCTTTCTTTTGGCTGTTCCGCCAGAAGGGTTTCGGAGCTGCAAACCTTAATGGCAGTAGAACCTTTCATTATTTTCCATACAGATCAGGTTTCTCTGAGAACTAATCCCTCCTTTATGCCCAAGGTGGTTTCCAGTCGACCCTTAACCAGTCTATTCGCCTGCCTACCTTTTTCAAAAAAAACCCAGAATAAAGGGGAAAGGATTCTGCACTCTTGATGTGCATAGACAGTTGAGATTTTACTTGAACAGGATTAAACCCTTTCAGAAGTCTGCGCAGTTGCTGGTTAGTTTTACTCCGGGGGCTCAGGGTAAAGCTATTTCCAAACCATCTCCAAATGGATTGCTCATTGTATTCATACAGTTTTAACTGTAGCATGGGAAGGTTCCCCCTCAAGGTATTAGGACCCATTCTACTAGAGCAGCCTCTACTTCTGCAGCTTTTTTGAGAGGTGTGCCTACCAAGGACATTCTAGAAGCAGCTACTTGATCTTCTGTCCATACTTTCACAAAGCATTACAATCTACCTTTGTTTTCTAAATCCAGGGCTGGATTTGCCTCTGCAGATGTTTTGTGTTTGACTGTTGCAGTCATCACATTTGGGTTATTTGCTTGCAGTAGCCCTCCGTTGGCCGGATTATCAAAGTCTTGGATCCTGCGTCTGTTAGTCATCTTCCATGATGTCAGGTATTCAGGGGGTATAAAGCATAGAGCCGACGCCATTACATCAGTCTTTCTTGCAGTGCAGTGCCTGAAGCAGAAGCAGTTGGCAAGTGCCGGTCGGCCGACTCCTGAAATTTTCAATGTTCATCATGTTGCACTGCTGCAGTCATCACACTTGGGTTATCCTGCCGTCAGGCGGTCCCGCAGTCAGCCAGAGTTCCAAAGTCGGTTTGGCGTCAGTTGCTGTCGCTTCTTCCCTGACGTCAGAGCGCCAGGGGTATACAAGAGGCATCCGACGCCATTTTCCTCGGTCTTTTTTTTTTTTTTGCCGCGTGGTGCCCGAAGCAGAAGCAGTTCGCAAGTGCCGGTCGGCCGACTCCTGAGATTTGCAAATCGAATTTCAGACCGAAGTCTTCAATAAAGCTAAGTACCCCATTGGGGAACCTTTACTTGCCTCAGTTCGATGTCAGAAAAAGTTAACAATTGCATTTCTTGTGGGAAGCAAATACCTCATAAGGACTTTCATTCTTATTTTATTCCTTGCCTAGGCCCAGACCACGACGTCACAGGTCGTCGGTTTTGTGCTAGGTTTAACAAACGAACTATTCAATGTCTGATTTCGCCCGACATTATTTTGGTAGGAAATTTAATTATACCATGCCGTCGGAGCAACCGACCGGAATGCATAAAAAAACGCAAAGATAAGGACAGGCAGCAGAGACCCAAGCCAGACTCAGAGGCCTCTGCTGGGCCAGTCGCTAGTTCTCTGGTTTTCAGTGAGGCGCCTATGCAGCCCCTGACGACCGCTGATTTAGAACCCCAGGCGGCATCCGATTCCCAAGCGGAAATTGCTAGGCCTCCACAGCCTTTGCCTTTAGGTCCTTCCGACTCCATGGCTGAAAGATTCCTGTGCAGTTGAAACACCTTCAGTTGCAGAAGGTGTCTTCAGACCGACTACACTCACTATTAAATCCTATGCAAAGCTGAAAACTCCTTTAAAAGCAAAGAAGACTCTACAGCAGTCTCCAGTACAAGGCACCAAGCTTAAGAAACAGATGCTTAAGATGGCTGAAGACTCACTCAGGGGTTCCCATCACCCACTTGATAAAAGGCCTAGACAGGAGGAGGACTATGCTTCCTCTGACCAGGTTTCAATTTCTCAGATTCTCCTGAGGAACAGGAATACTCTTTTCCCCCTTATGAACAGACCAATGCTGTAGAGTCTGTTCCATTAGCATCTCCCCCCAGAAGATTACTCTTTTGGGGAAACTCTACATACCATGAGGGAACATTTCCACTGGGAAGGCCAGGATTACTCTGATTCTAAGAAAAGGCTCCGAGAGTTCCTTTTACTACTCCAGCACAGACCACTTGCTATTCCACCCGTGTTAGACATTGTGGATGATTATTCAGAATCTAGCCTTAACCCAGATTCGCTACCTTCTGCACCAGCCAAACCAGACAAGATATTAGAGTCCCTGACTCTCACAAATTCCTATATAAAAGCCCTGTTGCTGACCCAGAAACCATTTCCCGGGGTCCCAAAGGGGTTAAGGCCTCTTGCTAAAAATCCTGTACCCTCTGAAAGGGATTCGAGCACTAGACAGATGGGGAAAGAAAGTATATACCTCAGCTACTCTAGCTATGAGGGCCTTAAATTGCCAGTTTCACATGCTGAAATATCAACAATATTTGATGTCTCAAAACAAAAAATGATCACACATACAGAGCAGCCTGATTACAAGGAAATGCAAGATTTGTTGCATGCAGCTGAACAAGTGGGAAAACATACTTTGCAATGTGGATTTGATTCATTGGAAGCTTCTTGTAGAGCAGCAGTGACAGGGTCTCTCATACATAGGCATGCTTGGTTAAAAGAACAAACTTTACCTGATCATGTTAAAGCAAAGTTATTGGATGCACCTTTACAGCAGGATGTTTTATTTGGTGTAAAAGCAGAAGAAGTTTTAAATAAAATGGAGGATAAGGCAAAATCTATGCAGACTGTCAAGGATTTTTTACAGGTTCAACCCCCTCGTTTCAGCAGAAATTGGCCAACCAAATACTGGTCCTTTTCAGCTTCTGACAGGCCACAGAGGGGCAAATACAGATGCCCAAGGGGTAGAGGTCAGTCACAAGGCTCTTACAAGCCTCGACAATTGGGTGCCACAACCCAGAAAGGAGGAGAAGCCAGGTCTCAAACTATCAGAAGACCAACACAATGACTTACCCCTCAGACTGCCAAGCAAATCCCTCTTGGCAGCTCCCTCGGGAGGAAAACTAGCACTTTTTGCAGACAACTGGCACATCATCACAAAAGACAAATGGGTCCTAAATATTGTATCCCAAGGGTACAGATTCCACTTTCACACTTTACCAAGGATAAAAGGAATGCCAAACCTGCCACCAAATCAATGGGCAGAAGCTCAAAAACAAATTACAGCTCTCATGGACATGAGAGTTCCTACACAGGAGCAAGGACAAGGATTTTACTCAAAACCCTTTCTAGTTCCCCGAAAGGACAAAGCCTGGAGACCCATTTTGGACCTCTCAATTCTAAACACACATCTGCAAGTACCCACATTCAAGATGCTAACACTACAGCAACTTCTTCCTATGCTGGGCAAGAAGGCTTGGCTAGTAACGGACTTCAAGGAGGCATACCTGCATGTCCCTATTAGACAAAATTGCAGAAGATACCTCCGATTTATAGCAGGTTCAACCCATTACCAATTCTCTGCACTGCCCTTTGGCTTATCTACTGTGCCCAGTGTCTTCACAAAATGCCTGGCACCAGTAATTGCATACTGCAGACAGAGGAATTCAAATATATCCATATCTGGACGACTGCCTTATTCAAGCAGAAAGCAAGGACATTCTTTTAAAGCATCTGGCGTTTGTCAAAAACCTATTAAGTTGCCTAGGGTACACAGTAAACGAAAAGAAGTCAAAACTAGTGCCCCTCACAAGACATGTAATATTCCTGGGTGCCAGCTTAAATACAACGGCCCAGATGGCTTATCTCACGCCAGACAAGCAAGGACAACTGACTCAATACTTCAAAATGATGGCAAAAAAGACCCAACTCCCTGCAAGAAAAATTCTGCAGGCCTTGGGATTCATGGCATCTTGCACACTACTAATACCATATGCAAAACTGCATATGAGGAAATTACAATGGTACCTGAAAAGCGTATGGATTCAACACAGCCACAGCTTGGAAACAATAATACCATTAATTCCCTGCCTTCAACAGGAGTTTCTATGGTGGGCTCAGGCATGTCACCTCAACAAGGGTCAGCCTTTTACCTTACCCACAGCCAGGCAAACTATAACAGATGCATCAGATTCTGCCTGGGGAGCACACATGGCAGGACAGTGTATTCAGGGCAAATGGTCTGCAGATCAAAGGCATCTACATATCAATCAAAAAGAGATGCTAGCTGTACAAAATGTCCTAACAGCTTTCAAGGACCTCCTACATCCATGACAACTCCTGATAAAGACGGACAACACCACAGTGATGTGGTACATAAACAAGCAAGGGGGCACATATTCCTACCCCCTATGCAGGCAAACAATGACCTTGTGGAACACAACACTGACCTACCAAGTTCAACTACAAGCACAATTCCTGCCAGGAAAGAAAAACACATTGGCAGACGATCTAAGCAGAAACATCATAGATCCTCAAGAGTGGAAACTAGATCCACAAGTATTCGCATTGATAACTCAAAAATGGGGAGCCCAGACATGGATCTGTTTGCCCCCCCCCCAAAACTACCAACTACGGAAATTTTGCACAAAGACATACCACACAATAGCTTGGAAAGTGGACACCCTCTCATTCAGTTGGAAAACATTAGTGTATGCCTTTCCTCCACTGCCTCTTCTGGCAAAGGTGCTGCTGAAAGCCAGATTAGAGAGGCCACAAATGATACTCATTGCTCCAGACTGGCCACGCCAACACTGGTATCCAATACTAAGGTACATGGCTCAAGGCCAACCATGGATTTTACCTCAAATTCCTCACCTGCTCACTCAGCAAAACAATCAGATTCTATACAGCCAGCTCAAGACTTTAAATGTGGCTGCATGGCAAATTACTTAAACAACCAGTCAGCATTTCTCTAAAGCTGTTATGGACGTCATTCAGGAGGCCCAGCACCAGGAAAGCCTATTCAGACAAATGGAAAAGATTTTGCGCCTGGAACAAGGCTAAAGACCAAAATCCCCTTGTCCCAAATATTCCTCAATTTTTACAATATTTAACTGAGATGTTGCACAAAGGACTTTCCTTTTCATCTATTAAGATCCACGCCTCAGCTATTTCAGCTCAGTACAACACAGATCCTCCTATATTTTCACATCCATTACTAAGACAGTACCTCAGAGGGGCTAAGAACATAAGACCAGACCGCCCCGGAGAGCCAACACCAACTTGGGATCTCTTTGGAAAAACTTACACTACCGCCCTTTGAACCAGCTTTTACAGCTGACTTAGTTTCTATCATGGAAAACTGCCCTGCTGCTAGCAATAACTTCAGCACGAAGAGTCTGAGCTACAGGCCCTAATGGCAGTGGAGCCTTTCATCATTTTTCATCAAGACAGAGTCGCTTTACGAACTAACCCTTCCTTTATGCCAAAGGTGGTATCCAGTGTGGCTCTAAACCAAACCATTCATTTGCTCACCTTTTATCCAAACCCCCAGAACAAAGGGGAAAGGCTCTTACACCCTTTGGACATTCATAGGCAATTACGTTACTACTTGGATAAAACTAAGGCTTTCAGAAAATCTGACCAGCTCTTTGTATCCTATGCTGCAAGATCACAAGGAAAAGCCATCTCAAAATAGACCATTTCAAAATGGATAGGACATTGTATCCGTTTCTGCTACACGCACCATGGGAAACCTGTACCTGGTAACATTAGGCCCCATTCCACCAGGGCCACAGCAACATCGACTACCTTTCTCAGAGGGGGTACCAGCCAAGGATATTTTGGAGGCTGCAACTTGGAGTTCAGTGCACACCTTCACCAAGCACTATCACTTACCTCTATACTCTAAAACCAGAGCTGACTTTGCCACTGCAGTTCTGCAGGGCCTACTAGCTTCTCCAAACCCTGTTTAGTTCCACTGCCCATCCTTAGCTTTGGGATTCAATCCAAGTGTGATGACTGCAGCAGTGTAACACGAACATAGTACAGTTTTGTACCTACCATAAATGTAGATGTTCGAGTGTTCACACTGCTGCAGTCCAGGTTACCCTCCCTCCATCCCCTCTGACCTAGCTGAACTTTTCTATACCTTTGTATCCTGTACAACATTTGTGGTGTATTTGCTTGTAAGTGAAGGTATTCCTTTTATATGTTTTATTAGCAATATGTATTGCCTACCTACTTGGGGGCACCTGACATTTGGGGCAAGAAAAACTGAAGAAAATGGCGTTGGATGTCTCTTGTATATACCCCATGGCGCTCTGACGTCATGGAAGAAATGACTGCAACCGACGCCGGACCAAGTCTTTGGAACTCTGGCCGACTGCAGGACCGCCTGACGGCAGGATAACCCAAGTGTGATGACTGCAGCAGTGTGAACACTCAACATCTACATTTATGATGGGTACAAAACTGTACTTTTGTGAGTTTCAGAACCAAAGTCTTCAACTAAAGATGAGTACCCCGTTAGGGAAACTTTTTCTTGCTCTAAACAGATGTCAGTAAAAGCTGATTGAGGTATTTTCTTTCCACAAGAAATACAAAGATTTTCATTCATACTGTATTCCTTGCCTAGGCCCTGATCACGATGTACCTTGCTGTCGGTTTTGTGCCTTTTTTAAGCAACGAACTGTTAGTCGTCTGTATATTTACGCTTCTAAATATTTTGGTACTCTTCAATTATCCAGATACGTCTTCGGTAAGCCGTCCAACTACTGACATTCTGAGAACGCAAAGATAGACCGAGACAGGCTGCCTAGGTCCAAAGCTGCCGACGACGCTTCTCCTAAGCCAGTCGCCAGTTCGCCGGCACTCAGTGAGGCGCTTTCGCAGCCCCTGATACCCGCTACTTAAGATTTGCAAGCCTCTACTGGGACCCATTCGGAGTCTGGTATGCTTGCGAGATGCTTCAACTGTGGAACCTGCGGATGTCTCTACCTTGGATGGGTCCAGACCTGCTGTGCAGGCACCGGCTTCTGAGGGTGTATTCAGGCCTGCTGACTTGCATATTAAATCAATGCCATCTTCTTCTTCAAGGCCTAAAACTCTAACCATGCCTAGAAAATGACGCCCAGACCCCATGCTCAGGCCTCTATGCCTAAACAAGAATGGCTGAAGATCTTAATACTTTAATCAGGGGAAGCCAATCTTCCCTTTCTAAGAGACCTAGGACTGAATTTGCTTATGATTCTTCTGATCAGGATTCTGAAATTTGTTTCCTCTGACCAGTGTTTACCTTTATGTACCTATGAAGATTTTGATGCAGAGGACTCTATTCCCTCTGCTTCCCCCTCCAGAGGATTTCTATTTTGGTGAAACCTTGCATACTCTTAGGGAGCATTTTCGCTGGGAAAGCCAGGATTACTCATTTTAAAAAGAGGCTTGGGGATTTCTTACTCCTGCCTTCAACACAGGCCTTTAGCTATCCCTCCTGTACTAGACATTGTTGATGCCTTTTTGGAATCTAGCTTGGCCCCTGATTTTTTTTTACCTCCTGCTCCCAGAAAACCTTTTGGATATTACAGGGTTCTTGACTCTCAAGCTCCTTTTTAAAAATCCTACTGCGGATCCTGAGACCAATTCACAGGGACCCAAGGGCATTAAGGCTACTACTGCCAAAAATCCTACCCCTTCTGAAAGACTCCAGGGCGCTGGATAGATGGGGTAAGATGATATGCACTTCTGCAACCTTTGCCATTAGGGCCTTAAACTGTCAGTTTCATATGTTAAAGTATCAGCAACATATTATTGGATTGCTTAAACAGAAAATAATGTTGATTCCTGACTGTGCTGAAAACAAGGATTTACAGGATTTAATGCATTCTGCTGAGCAGGTTGGAAAGCATACTTTGCAATGTGGTTTTGATTCACTTGAGGCATCTTGCAGGGCTGCTGTCACTGGGTCTGTACTTAGAAGGCATTCTTGGCTTAATGAGCAATCTTTGCCAGATCATGTTAAAGCTAAATTGCTGGATGCTCCAGTAAATTCGGGCCGCCTATTTGTCAGCAAAGCAGAAGTTCTGAAAGATGGAGGAAAATCTACATCTATGCAAACTGCTAGATTTCCTACAAGTACAGCCTCCAAGATTTAGTAGGCTTTGGCCCTCTAAGAATTGGTCCTTTCCTGCCTCTTCCAGGCCTTTTCAGTCCAAACCCAGAACCAGCAGAACACTCAGGCTTCAGTCCCAGTGTACGCACAGGACTAAGCAGTGGGGGGGGGTCTCCCACTTCTATATCGGGGAGTAGTAAGACCCCCCCTATGGTAAGCTGTCTCAGTGACTTCACTTTAAATCTTCCAAGCACTTCGCAACTGACTGTTCCTTTAGGGGGGGAAATTGCTCTGCAGCCCAAAAACTGGGAACTCATTACCCAGGACAAAATGGGTTTTAAATATAGTTTCCCAAGGATACAGATTTCACTTCCACACGTTGGCACCCCCAAACGGTTGGCCAGATCTACCCCCAAATCAGTGGGCAGAGGCTCAAAAGCAAGTACTCTCTCTCTCTCTCAAGCATAAAGGCTATTCAAACTGCACCAGAAGAGGAAAAGGGACAAGATTTCTACTAAAGACTTTTCCTGGTACCCAGCAAAGACTATTCATGGCGTCCTGTCCTGGAACTTTCTATCTTAAACACCTTTTTGGTGATTCCAAAGTTCAAGATGCTAACTCTTCACCAGTTGCTTCCTATGCTAGGCAAAGATGCTTGTTTGGCAACACTGGCTCTAAAGGAAGCCTACCTGCACATCCCAATCAGGAAATCTTGCAGAAGATACCTATGCTTCAAAGCAGGCTACATGTATTATCAGTTCTCTGCACTGCCCTTTGGCTTATCTACTGCGCCGAGGGTATTCACAAAGTGCCTAGCTCCAGTCATTGCATCAGGCAGAAAGCCAGGACGTACTTTTGAATCATCTAGCATATGTACAAAAGGTGCTAACTTGGCTGGGGTACACCATAAACGAAAATAAATCACATCTGGTACCCTGTCAAATTAAATTCCTGGGAGCAAGCTTGAACACAGCTTCCCAGATGGCTTTCCTCTTGCCAGAGAAACAAATTCATTTGACAACTTACTTCAAACTAATGGCCACAAAGACCCTGCTATCTGCAAGGCAAATACTGCAAGCCTTGGAGTTCATGGCCTCCTGAATTCTAATTCCATATGCTAGACTGCATATGATGAACCTACAATGTCTAAAAAGCCTATGGTGCCAACATTCCCAGGATCTAGAAGCAATGATTCCTATCATACCTTACTTATGGTTAGAGTTCCTTTGGTGGGCAGAGGCCTGCCACCTAAACAAGGGACTACCATTCACTCTACCCCCTGCCGCCCAAACCCTAACAGCCGTATCAGACTATGCATAGGGGGACTCACCTGACAGGGAAGTGCATTCAGGGCAAAGGGAACCCAATTCAAATGCACATGCATATCAATCAAAAAGGTTATCTGTACAGAATGCACTGACAGCCTTCAAGGACACATTCTTGCAGGACAATTAATGGTAAAGACTGACGACACCACTGTTGTGGTACATAAACAAGCAGGGGGGGGGGTACCCATTAATACCCCTTTGCAGACTAGCCATGGTTCTGTGGAACACAGCCTTGAGCTACCAAGTGCATCTACAGGCTCAATTCCTGCCAGGAAAATAAATACACTGGCAGACTAAGCAGAAATGTCATGGACCCACACGAGTGGAAACTGGAACCAGAGTCTCCCCATGTTGATAAACAAATGGGGGAGCCCAGATATAGACCTGTTTGCCTCAGGACTCCCCACAAAACCTTGGAAAGTGGATGCTCTGTCCTTCAGCTGGAAAAACCTATCAGTTTATGCCTTTCCCCCCTCTGCCTCTCCCCTCCAAAGTACTATTGAAGATCAAACCAGACAAACCAAGGATGATACTGATTGCACCAGACTGGCCATGCCAACACTGGTACCCCCTCTTGCGCAGTGTCACTGGCCCCAGGGCACCTCCTCAGACCCCTACCTTGCTGTCACAGCAGGAGAACCAGATTCTGCACCCTCAGCTTTAAACCCTGAACCTGGCAGCCTGGCTAATTTCTCCATTACCATCCCCTCAGTAAACCAGTGTTGGATGTCATTTTGGAGGCTAGGAGGCCTAGTACTAGAAAATCTTATGCTGAAAAATGGAAAAGATTCTGTGCCTGGAACCATACTCAAGGGATGGCTACAGCAGCTCCCAACTTACCTCAGATTCTTCAATACTTAACTGAGATGCTTCACAAGGGCCTTTCTTTTTCCTCCAAAATTCACGCCTCAGCCATTTCAGCTCATTACAACACAGAACCATCCCTCTTCTGTCATCCACTGCTCAAGCAGTTCCTCAGAGGGGCCAAGACCACCCAGGAGAGCCCCAGCTCCAGCATGGGACCTTAACTTTGTATTGGAAAAACTCACTCTTCCTCCTTTTGAGCTGGCTGCAAGTGCAGAGTTAAAATTCCTTTCTTGGAAAACTGGCTTCCTTGTAGCAATCACTTCAAGAAGGATATCTGAATTACAGGCCCTTATGGCAGTGGAGCCTTTCATCTTTCATGCGGACAGGGTGTCCCTCAGGACCAATCCCTCCATGCCCAAGGTGCTATCCAGTGTGGCTCTTAGTCCATTCATTTGCCAACCTTTTCTAATTCACAGAACAAAGGGGAATGCATACTTGTACTCCTTAGATGTGCACAGACAAGTTAGGTTTTACTTCGACAGGACTAAACCTCAAGGGAAATCTGAACTGCTGGTGGCATTTGCTGCAGGAGCAGAGGAGAAGGCTTTCAAAGCAAACCATTTCTGAATGGATAGGCCATTACATTCATTTCTGTTTATAAGCACCATGGAAAACCTATCCCACAGGGGGATTAGACCGCATTCAACCAGGGCTGCATCTACCTCTACAGCCTTTCTCAGAGGTGTCCCTACCAGGGACATCCTAGAAGCTGCTAACTGGAGTTCTGTACATACTTTCACCAAGCATTACCATTTGCCAATTTCCTTTAAATCCAGAGCTGGCTTTGCCACGGCAGTCTTGCAAGGACTTTCAGCTGGTCCTAATGCTATCTAAATTGCTCTCCCATCCTTAGCTTTGGGAATCTACCCAAATGTGATGACTGCAACAGTGAATAAACTCTAACATCTACATTTATGTTAAGTGTACACCACTGTACTTTTTGCAAGACCTCCTTACCAACCCTTAATCTGTGATTCTTCCTCCCCCCTTTTGTTTTTTTCCTGGCCTTTGGGAATCAACCTATATGTTAGGACTGCAACAGTGAAACACGAACATAGTACAGATTTGTGCACTTACCATAAATGTAGTTGGCAGAGTGCATTCACTCTTGCAGTCTTGGTTTCACACCCTCCATTCCCCCTTTTTTTCTTAAGGCACAGACGATGTTATTGTTGGATAACATGTTTCCAGGGTCTGTCTTTCCTGGTTTAGCCTTCTTTTGGGGGCTCCTGACAGTTAAGGCAAGAAAAACGGAGGAAATTGCATCGACCGCCTCCCTTTTATACCTGATGTTATGGCATCAGTTTTACAGCTGACTGCAGCTGACATCATATACCGAGGACTCTGGTATTCGGGCCGACTGAGGGCTATCGTGAGCCGGATAACCCATATGTTAGGACTGCAACAGTGAATACACTCTAACATCTACATTTATGGTAAGTTTACACAACTGTACTTTACTGCCACCACTGCAGATAAGTAATCTAGACCTTCTACCTCCCTGCTGCCCACTGACAAAGACAAAGTACAAGGTTAGGATGGGGAAGAAGGTATACACTTAATTTATGGCTCTGAAAGCCAAAGTTTATCCTACCCACATGACAGTATGCATTAGACTTGGTCTCTCAAGCCTCCTCCATGCTACCATCCTTGCCTGACAACCCCATCAAGACTGACATCTCAGCCAAATTTTTCTTGACACAGCAGGTAGCCAGGCATTCCATCAGATGTAGCTATGATGCTGCAGGGGCATCCGCCAGGAGGTACTCATGGCTAAGACTCCAGAACTTCCCTGAGGATTTCAAGTCTAGGATCTTGGATGCTCCTCTGGACCACAATGTGCTTTTCAGCAAACAATTTGCTGACCTTTTTAAAAAAACTACAAGAAAAAAGCAAATAACTCCAGGACATTAAGCACCTGCTGGTGTCACCCATCCCTAACTATTATAGAAACTACCCTGCTAAGGCCACCTTTTGTGAGACATGCTCCTTAGCCCCCCTCTTCCAGTTCTAGGAGAGGGGCTAGAAGACCTACCAACTTCAGATCCCTCTGCTCCACCTTATCAACCCAGACAACCTTGTCAGGACAGAGGGAGGTCCCAGTAATGCGCGACTGCCTTGCCCACCTTCCCTTCTCAGCCTGCCTTTCCCCACTGTCTTTCCCTTTGGTAATCCATCACTTCGGACCATAAACATTATTCAAAAAAGAGTACTTCCTGTCCTGGTAAGAGAAGCCACCCAGAAGAGGCATTCTTCTCATCCCCAGAAAACAGGCCTATCTCATGCAAAAAGTTCTGGCAGATGTTTTAAAACTAGGCACCATAAAACCTAAACCTGTCCCTCCAGGACTGGAAAGGGGTTTTACTCCTGCCTCTTCCTGGTCCCCAAAAAAGACTGCCCCTGGAGACTCCTAGACCTGTCCTTCCTAAACCTCCATCTTCAGGTATCTTTCAAAATGCTCCTCCCACTCTGCTGCCCCTCATTCCAGCCAAGGCCCTCATGGCCACCCTGGACCTAAAGGGGGCCTACCTGCACATACCCATCAGGTATTCCCACAGACCATTCCTGCGTGTCTCTGGACCTGCCTCTCATTTCCAATTTACTGCCTTGCCCTTTGGTTTATCCATGGCGCCCCGAGACTTTACAAAGTACCTCGCTCCAGCCATTGCCTTCTGCAGAATTCAGGGTATACAGATTTACCCTTATCTGGATGACATCCTGATACTGGTAGAGCCCAGGGATGGTCTATTGACGCATCTACATTTCACCATGTCCCTTCTGCAGAACCTAGGATTCACCATCAATTTCCCCAAATCCTCTCTCATTCCAAGCCAGGGCAAAATTTCCCTAGGTTGAACAATCAGAGCAAACACAATGAAGGCTTTTCTCCCACAAGACAAGGTTCTTTTTTTGACTTCCCACTTCCAGGAAGCTCTGCTATCCCAAAAGGTGACGGCAAGGCAATTTCTTCATCTCCTGTGTTTAATGGCAGCGACCATCCCCATGCTACCACTGGCAAGAATGCACATGCACAAGTTACAGTGGTTCCTGAAGAGCACCTGGTCCCAGCACCTTCATCCGCAAGAGCAGGGCATCCCCTCCTTCCCTGTCTAAAAACAGAAATCAGTTGGTGGATCCAGCAAGTGCAACTGAACCCAGAGCTCTCACAACCACCAACCCCAACCCAAGTAGTGCATACATATGCCTCAGATTCATGTTGGGAAGCAACTCTGTCCTCTTACAGGATTCAGGAAAAGTGGCATCCCTCTCTTCAGGCCAAACACAATATTAGGAAAATTACAGCAATCTTTGATCTGAAGACCTTCACCCCCCCCCCCCCTTTCTGGATACAGGGGTGCTCCAGATGGTCGCCGACAACACTACGGTGATGTGGTACCTCAACAAGCAGGGAGGAACAAAGGCCTATTAGCTGTACAGATTATCCCTGCTGATATGGGACTTAGCCTGTCGTCTCAACTTAGTCCCGCAAGCCGCCTACATCCCCTCACAGGGAACCACCAAGCATGTATCTTGAGCAGGACCTCCTCGCCTCAGTACGAATGGATGTTGAGCTGGGAAGCTTTTTTAGACTTGGTCCACCGGTGCGTGCTCCACAAATAGACCTGTTTGCCTCCCCCCAAAACAGGCAACTGCAGAACTTCTGCTCAAAAACCCACTCCCCTCTAGCATGGAGAGTGGATGCTTTCAGCTTCCCTTGGGAGGGGAAGTTCCTTCATGCCTCCCCCCATTTCCACTGATTCAGAAAGTCCTCCTAAAAATTCAGAAGGTCAAACCAGAAATCTTGTTAGTGACTCTATGCTGGCCAAGGCAGCACTGGTCCCCCTACTTCACAAACTAGCCAAGGGCAGTCGCTTCAAGTTACCCTACAAGGTGGACCTACTGACACGAGACAAAGGAACTCTCCTACACCTGCGCTTACAGATATCTCTAACTCTGTGGGTGATACATTTTTGATCTCTTTCAGGCACCACTACTTGGAGGACGTGCTTTCAGTCCTAGGGGAGGCAAGGAAACCTACCACCAGAAAATCTTACCTGGCTTAGTGGGAAAGATTTGCAAAATTGTGTCTGAACAAGGGAAGGGGACCCTTGCTCTACTAAGGTTCCCCTGGTTCTAAACTACCTGTGTCAATTGGTTCTTCTGTAAAAGTAGACCTCTCTGCCCTACAACCCTCAAATGTTCTGGGCAGGCTTAAGTCCACTACTTCATCCAGGTCATTCTACCACCCCAACCCTGGTTTACCATATGGTGCTTATAATAACTTTTTCACTGAAACAATCCAATCCCTAGCAAATCAACTAACCCCCACAAACTTAACCACACCCCTAATCTACCCACTAATCACCGCCAATTTAGCTTCCAACCTATATCCACTAGTTTTATCAAAAAACTTTAAAAAAAAAAAAAAAAAAAAAAAACAAATAGCTGCAGATGCCATTGCATATCCCGTATCTATCCTTAACAGAACCTTATCCAAAAGCACTATCCTATCCCTCTGGAAAATATCCCACGTCATCCCACTCCATAAAGGTGGTAGTTCTGTAGACCCATTGCCATTCTTTCCCCACTAGCCAAAATAATGGAGACGTGTACACAAGCAACTAATGCAATACTTTACACAGAATAACTTACTGTCCAGCTCCCAGCATGGTTTCGGGCCATACCACAGCACCACCTCAGCCTTCCTTTCCTTTACTAATGCCATAAACCAAAACAGGAATGATGGTAGGCTATCCTCTGCCCCTTTCTTGACCTATCAAAAGCCTTTGACATAGTAAACCATGAACTTCTTCTTTCTCTGAAATCTATTTCCCTCAATATTTGCACATGAAGACTGTCCTGCTGGTGGCCATCACATCAGCTGGAAAAGTGTCAGAATTGCAGGCCTTGATGGCCTCTCATTCAATTAGTCTTCCACAAAGGCAGGGTGTCCCTGCGGACCCAACCCCTACTTTATGCCTAAGGTGGTTAATTACCTGTCTTAACCTTTCCATTCATCTACCCACTTTCTTTTCCTTTCTAATGAAGGGGAGAGGATACTACTCTCCCTGGACATGCACAGACAACTTAGGTTTTACCTGGACGAGACCAAGACCAGGAAGACTAACCAGCTCGGTCTCCTTCCTCCCCAGAGCCCTGGGCAAGGCAGTCTCCAAGCAAACCATCGCTTGCTGGATCAGGAAAGCTATTTGCTTCTACTCCCACCATGAAAAGGAATCCCAGGGGGAATCGCCCATTCTACTAGAGCTGTGGCCACCTCAAGGGCCTTCATGAAGGGCCTAGACGCAGCATCCATTTTGGAAGCAGCCACTTGGGCCACTATCCACACTTTCACCAAGTATTACAAACTGGACCAAGTTTCCAGAGCTAGGCCAGGATTCGCCAGGGCAATCCTGCAGAGTTTTGTAGAACCCTGCATCTACCCACCACCTTCTCATCTGCATAAGCTGCAGTATTCTAGATGTGGGAGCATACCACAACATAGGAATTGAAGGACATAGAATAGTTACGTAAAATCTTACCATAACTTTAGATGTCCTTCTCTTCTGTTGCAGTATTCCTTCCCGCCCACCAATCCCCCCCAGGCCCCATTCCTTACCTGTATTACCTACATTAGAGTAGGTCTCAGTCACACCTGGAAACAACTGGCATTCTTCTTGCTGGGCCTTCTCTGCCTGCTGGCCTTCAAGTTTTGAGGATTGTGCATGCAGACGTCACATGTAAGGCCCCTGGTTTATGGCTCTACGTGTGATGTCCCATGCACACTGCAACAGCCAGCTGAAACTTTTGTATAGGAGCCGATGTACAAGTCGCCTGAGGGCATGAAATCCCACACCTAGAATACTGCAACATGGAAGACAAGGACATCCTATGGTTATGGTAAGATTTTACACAACTATTCTTTATCCATACGAGTATCTTTCTGGACTGGAGCCTTTAACAGTGACTCCCACCAAAGAGCTCTATTTTCATCTTCAGCATTTTATCATTCTCTCATTCAATTTTAGTTCAGTAGTTTTTCCAATGTCACTCCTGTCTTTTCATTTTCCTTAACCTTTTCAACCTCCCTATTATGTTCTCCCTCCACACTGCAGTTCAGTCTGTTGCACTGTGCATTGCATTATGTTGGCATTCTTTCCCATGCTTGTAATTTTTACTGTTTGCCATCTCCTTGCACTCCATTTGTACTCTCACTACATAAATTTTCGCAAACTGGTTCATGTTTTAAACCGTCTTGCACACTACACTTTTTAGCCAACCCCTGTCTAACAAATCAGACAAAATTGAGCAAAATTTTCCATTACTCAAATTTAATCTTCTAACCCAGTTATATTTTTTCTACTTGCAGTAGCAATTGAGGCTTAATTCTAGTCCAAATTATCACTTAAGCTTTGCATAAAGTTTTGTCCTCACTTTGCCCTGTCAACTCAACCCCACTTTAAGTTATCTAATTGCTTAACTACTGCTGTATAGAAAGTGTTTGCACCTTATGCAAGGGTTTTTTCTACGGATTCCCCCTACATGCGCCTTTGCTTTAACATAAGGGGCTTAATATTTGTTATTGCCCTTTTGCAATAGCAAATATACCCTGTTCTAGGAGGGCTCTTAAGTTTTCTCCAAGTCTTTGCTACTTGTACTGCAGTAAAATCAAGGATGTTAGCACTTGACTTGACTTTGAGCCTATCCAGTATGGATTAGCATACCTCGTACATGCACAAACTACTTTACACTGAGTTCACTTCCTGCAGCTTGAGTAAAATCGCATCCCTGTTTACTTCCTTAAATAGCTTGGGGTATCCCACAGTTCAGATATTGAGGGAGCACAGTTTGCCTCACAAATTTACTTCCAGTACAGATTTGGCCAAAACCCAGTAAAGTGACTAGCACTCTTGCGTAGCTTAGGGGATGTTTTCTAGTTTAGTATGTAAAAGTGCATTTGAAACTTAATTTTAATTCATTCAGTGACCACTCAGTCCTTCCTTAAAATTTTCTGGTCACTTGGGACATGAGATGTGAATGTCTGCCCTTTCTCCCATCTTCGCAGAGCAGTAATTTTAGTATGACAGTTTTTATTAGCTGCTAAGTTCTTTGGTTTGTCACCTTGCACATGTGCCAACAGGAAGTATAAATATTCACTATATCTTTACAGATATGGCTGGGGAGCATGTAAAATACAACCTTGTACTTTCTCATTGCTCTTGAAGACCTAAGAAGTACAAAAAAAGCCCTGAATTTAATGTTCTTTTGGGTGTTCATCATGTTACACTGCTGCAGTCATTATACTTGGGTTATCCTGCCGTCAGGCAGTCCCGCAGTCGGCCAGAGTTCCTAAGTCTTGGTCCGGCGTCGGTTGCTGTCGCTTCTTCCGTGATGTCAGTGCACCAGGGGTATGCAAGATGCATCTGACGCCATTTTCTTCAGTCTTTCTTGCCGCGCGGTGCCCGAAGCAGAAGCAGTTCGCAAGTGCCGGTCGGCCGACTCCTTGTATTTTCGAAGTCTAATTTCACATTCAAAGTCTTCAATAAAGCTAAGTACCCCGTTGGGGAAACTTTTTTTCTTGCCTCAGACCGATGTCAGAAAAAGTTAATTGTATTTCTTGTGTGGAAGCGAATACCTCATAAGGACTTCCACTCTTACTGTATTCCATGCCTAGGCCCTGATCACAACGTCACTAGTCTGTTTTGTGCTAGATTTAACAAACGCACTATAAAACGACGTTTTGATTTTGCTTTGCACTACTTTGGCCGAAGGTTCAATTATACAATGCCGTCGGAACAACTGACGACCGCAATTCTTAAACGCAAAGACGAGGATAAAGACAGGCATCCGAGGTTCAAAACCGACGAAGCCTTTTCTAGGCCAGTCGCCGGTTCTCAGTGAGGCACTTTCGCAGCCCATGACACCCGCTACCTCAGAGCCACAGGCAGCCTCAGACTCCCACGTGGAGACAACTAGGCCTCTGGAAACTCAAGGTATTGGGCCTACGGAAACTAATACCTCGGATGGGTCCGGAGCCACTGAGCAGGCATCTGCTTCTGAGGGTGTTTTCAGACCTTCACAACTTACCATTAAAGCAACAGCCAAGACAAGAACACCATTAAAGACAAAGAAGCAAGTGCAGCATTCTCCTGGGCAGTCCTCCATGCCTAAGAAACAGATGCTCAAAATGGCCGAAGACCTCACTACTCTAATCAGGGGTTCCCATCCCCCTCCTGAGAAAAGGCCTAAGCAGGATACAGACTGATTCCTCTAATCAGGTTTTCATTTCCTCTGATTCCCCTTCAGACCAGGGATACTCTCTACCCCCCTGAGGAATCTGATGCTGAAGAATCTATCCCTTCAGCCTCTCCTCCTGAGGATTACTCTTTTGGGGAAACTTTACATACCATGAGGGAACACTTCCATTGGGAAAGTCAGGATTATTCAGAATCCAAGAAAAGGCTCAGGGACTTCCTTTTATTGCATCAGCACAGGCCCCTGGTTATTCCGCCTGTGTTAGATATTGTGGATGATGTGTTCTCTGAATCCAGCTTATCTCCTGATTCTTTGCCCCCTGCACCAGCCAAGCCAGATGGGTATTAGTCCCTGACTCTCACAAGTTTCTTTATAAAAACCCTTCTGCTGACCCAGAAACCATTTCCCAGGGTCCCAGAAGGGTTAAGGCTTCCATTGCAAAAAATCCAGTCCCCTCTGGCAGAGATTCTAGAGCATTGGATAGATGAGGGAAGAAAGTTTACACTTCTGCAACTTTAGCAGTAAGGGCTTTAAATTGCCAATTTCACATGCTTAAGTACCAACAATATTGAATGGCTCAGTTAAAACAGAAAATGCTTGCAAGCACAGAAGCTCCTGACTATAAAGAAATGCAGGATTTATTGCATGCAGTGGAACAGGTGGGAAAACGTACTCTGCAATGTGGTTTTGATTCTTTAGAGGCCTCTTGTGGAGCCGCAGTTACAGGTTCTGTGATTCGAAGACATGCTTGGTTAAAAGAACGGAGTTTACCTGATCATGTTAAGGCAAAATTATTGGATGCTCCTTTACAGCATGATACTTTGTTTGGTGTTAAAAGCAGAAGAGGTGTTAAAGAAAATGGAGGATAAAGCTAAATCTATGCAAACAGTCAAAGATTTCTTACAGGTACAGCCACCTCGATTTAGCAGAAATTGGCCTACAAAGAATTGGTCCTTCCAGTGTCGGACAGGCCACAGAGAGGCAGATGCAGACGCCCAAGAGGCAGATCTCCGCCCCAAGGCTCTAACAGACAACAGTGGGGTACTTCAACCCCAAAAGGAGGTGAGGACAAGTCTCAACCTTACAGGAAACTATCCCAATGACTTCCCCTTTCGTATGCCAAGCACTTCCCATTTGGCAGCCCCCTTGGGTGGAAAACTAGCACTTTTTTCTCAAAACTGGCAAACAATCACCCAAGACAAATGGGTTCTTTCTTGTGTCTCAAGGTTACAGGTTCCACTTTCGCACTTTACCAAGGCTAAAAGAAATGCCAAACCTGCCACAAAATCAATGGGCAGAGGCTCAAAAACAAATTTCAGTCCTCATGGACATGAGAGCTATTCAGAAAGTACCACAGCAGGAACAAGGACAAGGATTTTACTCAAGACTCTTCCTGGTCCCCAGAAAGGACAAAGCCTGGAGACCCATACTAGACCTTTCAACTCTAAATACTTATCTGGATGTTCTGAAATTCAAGATGTTGACACTACAGCAGCTTCTTCCCATGCTGGGCAAAAAGGCTTGGCTGGTTACTTTGGACCTCAGAGGCATACCTGCATGTCCCTATCAGACAAGATTGCAGAAGATACCTCAGATTCAAAGCTGGTACAATGCACTACCAATTCTCAGCACTGCCCTTTGGCTTATCTACTGCACCCAGGGTCTTTACAAAGTGCCTGGTACCAGTAATTGCATTTTGCAGACAAAAAGGAATTCAAATATATCCATACCTGGACGACTGACTCATTCAAGCAGAGAGAAAGGACATTCTTCTAAAGCATATGGCGTTTGTAAAAAGGTTGCTAATTTCTCTAGGGTACACAGTAAACGAAAAGAAATCAAAACTAGTGCCCTCACAACAGGTAATATTCCTGGGTGCCAGCTTAAATACAACGGCCCAGATGGCTTATCTCACGCCAGACAAACAAGGACAACTGACTCAATATTTTCAGTTACTGGCAAAAAAGTCCCATCTCCCTGCAATAAAAATTCTGCAGGCCCTGGGATTCATGGCATCCTGCATACTAATTCCATATGCCAGACTGCATATGAGGAAATTACAGTGGTACCTAAAAAGTGTTTGGACTCAACACTCTCACAGTTTAGAAGCAGTAATACCAATAATTCCCTGCCTACAACAGGAGTTTCGATGATGGGCACAGGCATGTCACCTCAAGGGTCAGCCTTTCACTCCACCCACAGCCAGGCAGACTCTAACAGATGCTTCGGATTACGCTTGGGGAGCGCACATGGCAGGAAAATGTATTCAGGGCAGGTGGACCACAGACCAAATGCATCTACACATCAATCAAAAAGAGATGTTGGCTGTTCAAAATGCCTTAACAGCTTTCAAGGACCTTCTGCATCCAGGACAATTAGTATTAAAGACTGACAATACCACAGTAATGTGGTACATAAACAAGCAAGGGGGCACTCATTCTTATCCCCTATGCAGGCAAGCCATGACCTTGTGGAACACAGCTCTAACTTATCAAGTTAATCTGCAAGCACAATTCCTGCCAAGAAAGAAAAATACTCTGGCAGACTATCTAAGCAGAAATATCATGGACCCTCATGAATGGAAATTGAATCCACAAATCTTCAGCATGGTAACGCAAAAATGGGGATGCCCAGACATAGATTTTTTTGCCTCCCCACTGAATTGGCAACTACAAAAATTCTGCACAAGGACTTACCACACAAGCATGGAAAGTGGATGCTCTTTCGTTCAGCTGGAAAAGCCTAAAAGTTTATGCCTTCCCACCACTGCCTCTCCTTACAAAGGTACTCCTAAAAGCCAGACAAGGAAAACCGCAGATGATCCTGATTGCTCCAGACTGGCCATGCCAATACTGGTACCCAATCTTAAAGAACTTAGCTCAAGGCCCACCATGGATTTTGCCTCAAATTTCACACCTTCTGACTAATCAAAACAATCCGATCCTGCACGGTCAGCTCAAAACCCTAAACCTGGCTGCATGGCAGATTCATTAGTCAAACAGGCAATGCCTCTCTCTAAAGCTGTTATGGATGTCATTTTGGAGGGCAGGAGGCCTAGCACCAGGAAATCTTACTCAGAAAAATGGAAGAGATTCTGTGCCTGGAACCAGGCTCAAAGCCTTGACCCTCTTGTCCCAAACATTCCTCAGATTTTACGATACTTAACTGAGATGCTGGACAAAGGCCTATCCTCATCAATTAAGATCCACGCCTCTGCCATTTCAGCACATTGCAACATGGATCCTCTTTTATTCTCTCATCCCTTGCTAAAGCAGTACCTCAGAGGGGCTAAAAACAAGACTGCCCCGGAGAGCACCAACACCAACTTGGGACCTCAGTTTTGTTTTGGAAAAACTGACCTTGCCACCTTTTAAGCCAGCCAATACAGCCGATCTAAAATTTTTATCATGGAAAACAGCACTGCTCCTGGCAGTAACTTCAGCACAGAGTCTCCGAGCTACAGGCATTAATGGCAGTGGAACCTTTTATAATTTTTCATCAGGACAGGGTTTCTCTAAGGACAAAAACCCTACCTTTACGCCAAAGATGGTATATAGTGTGGCTCCAAACCATCCATTTGCCAACTTTTTATCCAAACCCCCAGAATAAAGGGGAGAAACTTCTGCACTCTTTGGACATACACAGGCAGCTACGCTTCTACTTGCACAAACCAAAAGCTTTCAGGAAAACTGAGCAACTGTTTGTAGCATATGCTGCAGGATCACAGGGCAAGGCTATCTCAAAGCAGACTATTTCCAAATGGATAGGACACTATTTGTTACTGCTACACACAGCATGGAAAATCAGTCCCTAATAACATTAGGCCACATTCTACCAGAGTAACAGCCACTTCAACAGCCTTTCTCAGAGGATTATCAACCAAGGAAATTTTGGAGGCTGCAACTTGGAGTTCAGTGCTCACCTTTACCAAGCATTACCACTTGCCTCTTTACTCTAAATCCAGAGCAGGATTTGCCACTGCAGATGTTAATCGTGCATACAGCTGCAGTCATAACAGATGGGTTTTCCTGCCGTCAGGCGGGTCCTCGGTCGGCCGAATTCTAAAGTCTAGGTCCGGCGTCTGTTGTCGCTTCTTCCCTGACGTCAGTGCGACAGGGGTATAAAAGAACCAGCCGATGCCATTTTCTTCAGTCTTTCTTGCCGCGCGGTGCCCGAAGCAGAAGCAGTTCGCAAGTGCCGGTCGGCCAGCTCCTAAGATTACGAATATTTTTCAACCGAAGTCTTCTTGAAAGCTAAGTACCCCGTTGGGGAAACTTTTCTTGCCTCAGACCGATGTCAGACAGTTAGTAATTGCATTTCATGTGGGAAGCAAATACCACATAAGGATTTTCATTCCCTCTGCATACCTTGCTTAGGCCCAGACCACGACGTCTCGGCCTGTCGTTTTTGTGCTACATTCAACAAACGCACTATTAAGCATCGGGTGGAGTTCGCCCAACTATTTTGGAAAAAATTTAATTACATTGTCGTCGGATACTCAGACTCTAGTTTTGAGTAAAAAAACGCAGAGAATAAGGACCGACGTACGAGGTCTGCGACTTCTACCGACACCACGCCAAAGCCGACTACAGGTGGTCCGGTTCTCAGTGAGGTGCCTACGCAGCCCTTGACTACCGACGACACTTCATTGGCGGTGTCTTCTGTGCTCGGTCGCAGGCTCTTCGGCCCATACCCCGGCTACAGATACCGAAGCCACTCTTAGCGGTGAAACTCAGAGTTTAGACAGACCTGCCACCTCTCAAGGTGTCTACAGGCCTTCCTCTTCTTTTTTCATCAAGGCTTTCACCAAGTCTAAGGCAGCCATGCATACTAAAAGACAGGCTCCACAGGGCCCTTTTCAAAGCCCCATGCCTAAAAAACAGATGCTCAAAATGGCTGAGGATTTGATTACTCTAATCAGGGGTTCCCAACCCCCCCTGGGCAAAAGGCCCAGAGTGGAGGAAGAATCCCCCTCCTCGGACCAGGCCTCTATTCAGACCATTCTGAAGACCAGGAACATTCTTACTCCCCTTTTGAAGATTCTGATGCAGAGGAGTCCATTCCCTCTGTCCCCCCCCCCCCCCCCCTTGAGGATTACTCTTTTGGGGAAACCTTACATACCTTGAGGGAACATTTCCACTGGGAAGGCCAAGAGTATTCAGACTCCAAGAAAAGGCTTAGGGATTTCCTCTTACTCCCTCAGCACAGGCCTCTGGCTATACCTCCTGTCTTAGACATTCTAGATGATGTGTATTCTGAGGCCTGCCTTAACCCAGATTCTTTACCTCCAGCTCCAGTCAAGCCAGACGGGTATTACCGGGTTCCTGACTCTCACCAATTCCTATACAAAAACCATGCGGCCGACCCAGAAACTATTTCACAGGGTCCCAAGGGAATTAAGGCTTCCACTGCTAAAAATCCATTACCTTCAGAGAGATTCCAGAGCTTTAGAAAGGTGGGGGGAAAAGGTATACACCTCGGCCACCTTAACCATGAGAGCATTAAACTGTCAATTCCATATGTTAAAGTACCAACAGTTTCTGTTATCACAGTTGAGAAGCAAAATGTCACAACCTGAACAACCAGACTTGAAGGAGTTGCAGGATTTGATACATAGTGCAGAACAAGTGGGTAAACATACCTTGCAATGTGGCTTTGATGCTTTAGAGGCCTCATGTAGAGCTGCTGTTACAGGATCAGTCATACATAGACATGCCTGGCTCAGAGCAAACCTTACCAGATCATGTCAAGGCTAAATTACTAGATGCCCCTCTGCAAAAAGAAGCTGAGGAGGTTTTAAAGAAAATGGAGGAAAAGGCAAAATCAATGCAAACAGTGAAAGATTTCCTACAGGTACAACCTCCACATTTAAGTAGAAATTGGCCTTCCAAAAATTGGTCCTTTCCAGCCACGGACAGACCCCAAAGAGGTAGATACAGGCGCCCGAGGGGCAGAGGACAATCTCAAGGATCATTTAGAGGCAGACAATGGCAAGCACCTACACAGAGGTGGTGAGGATAGTTCACAGCCATTCAGAAAGCAGAACCAATGACTTTCCCCTTTGCATGCCAAGCAAGGCTCAAATGGCAGCACCTTTAGGCGGAAAACTGGCATTTTCGAAAAATTGGCATATTGTCACAAAAGATAAATGGATCCTGGACATTATAGACAGAGGCTACAGATTCCACTTTCACACCCATCCAAAAATGAGAGGCATGCCAAACCTGCCACACAATCAAAGGGCAGAGGCACAAAAAAATTCAGATCTCATGGACATAAAAGCTATTCAAGAGGTACCTGCACAAGAACAGGGTCAAGGTTTTTATTCCAGACTATTCCTGGTACCAAGGAAGGGAAAAGATTGGAGACCTATTTTGGACCTTTCCATTCTAAACACATTTTTACTTGTGCCAAAATTCAAGATGCTCACATTACAGCAGCTTCTTCCCATGCTGGGCAAGGAGTCTTGGCTGGTAACATTGGACCTCAAGGAGGCATACCTGCATATCCCAATCAGGCAAGATTGCAGAAGATACCTCAGATTTCTTGCAGGTTCAACCCCTTATCAATTCTCTGCATTGCCCTTTGGCTTATCTACTGCGCCCAGTGTGTTCACGAAATGCCTGGCATCAGTAATTGCCTACTGCAGACTTCAAGGAATACAAATATACCCATATCTGGACTACTGCCTGATCCAAGCGGACAGCAAGCACATACTTCTGAAACATCTGGCGTTTGTAATAATGTTGAATTCTCTGGGATACACAGTCAACAAAAAGAAATCAAGGCTAATACCCTCTCAAACAATAATTTTCCTGGGTGCCAGCTTGGATACAAACACCCAGATGGCCTACCTCACGCCAGAGAAACAAGGGCAACTAACTCAATACTTCAGAAAACTGGCAACTTTCACCAGGCTGACTGCAAGGAAAATCCTGCAGGCTCTGGGATTCATGGCATCTTGCATCCTACTAATCCCATGTGCAAAGCTGCATATGAGAACTTCAATGGTACCTAAAAAAAACTATGGTCTCAACACAGCCACGGTTTGGAAACAATAATACCACTGATTCCATGTCTTCAAAAGGAATTTCTGTGGTGGGCTCAAGCATGCCAAAGAAACGCAGGTCTCCCATTCTGCAAGCCTCAAGCAAATAAAGCCATCACAACAGACGCCTCGGACTACACCTGGGGGGCGCACATGACAGATCGGAGCATTCAGGGCAAATGGTCCCAAAAAGAAAAGCACCTACACATCAATCAAAAGGAAATGCTAGCAGTAATAAATGCTATTATAGCTTTCATAGACCTACTGCATCCAGGCCAGCTACTGATAAGGACAGACAAGAACACAGTAATGTGGTACATAAACAAACAGGGAGGAACCCATTCATACCCCCTATGCAGGCTAGCCATGTTTCTTTGGAACATGGCTCTGGAATTACAAATCTAACTTCGACAGTACCTACCAGGCAAAGAAAACACGCTGGCAGACAACCTAAGCAGAAATATGACAGATCCACACGAATGGAAGTTGCATCCTCAAGTGTTTACAAAGATAATTCAAGCATGGTGAAGGCCAGACATAGATCTCTTTGCCTCCCACAGAAATCACCAGTTGGCAAAATTCTGCTCAAGGACCTTTCACCCACAGGCCTGGAAAGTGGACGCACTCTTTCAGTTGGACAACAATTCCTTTCCACCTCTTCCTCTGCTGCCCAAAGTTCTATTAAAAACCAGAGCAGACAGACCAAAGATGATTCTCATTGCTCCAGACTGGCCAAGACAACACTGGTACCCACTCCTGAGAAGCCTGACGCATTCCCCACCATGGATCCTGCCTCTAATGCCTCTTCTACGGACTCAGCACAACTTCAAAACCCTTCACAGTCAGCTGAAAGCACTCAAATCTAGCCGCATGGAAAATTCCTTAAATTCACAACAGACCCTACTCTCCAAGGAGGTGCAGGATGTCATTTTGGAGGCCAGAAGGCCTTCTACTTGAAAAGCCTACTCCGCAAAATGGAAAATGTTTTGTGCCTGGAATGAGAAAAAGGGTCAGAACCCTGGAATACTGAATTTACCTCAAATATAAGCAGTGGACTTTCATTCTCCTCCATCAAAATCCATGCCTCAGCCATTTCTGCAGAATACAACACTGATCCTCCTTTATTCTCTCACCCCCTCTTAAGACAGTTCCTCAGAGGGGCTAAGAATATAAAACCCCCAAGGAAACAACCAGTACCTGCTTGGGACCTCAATTTCATTCTAGAAAAACTGACCTTGCCTCCTTTTGAGCCAGCTGCTTCAACAGAACTGCAATATTTGTCCTGGAAAACAGCCTTCCTTCTGGCTATCACCTCAGCTGGCAGGGTTTCTGAACTACAAGCCCTCATGGCTGTGCAGCCTTTCATCATTTTCCATCAGGACAGAGTTTCCTTATGAACCAATCCGTCCTTTATGCTAAAGGTAGTATCCAGGGTAGCCTTGAATCAGGCTATCCACTTACCTACCTTTTACCCTAATCCTCAAAACAAAGGGGAGAGACTACTACATTCCTTGGACATTCACAGACAGCTGCGTTATTATTTGGACAGAACAAAGCCTTTCAGAAAATCAGAGCAACTCTGTGTCCTATGCTACAGGAACTAAAGGGAAGTCTATTTCCAAACAATTTCAAAATGGATAGCCCACTGCATACGTTTTTGTTACTCTTTTCATGGTAAAACTGTACCTGCAGGCATCAGATCTCACTCCACAAGGGCCACAGCTACCTCTGCAGCTTTCCTCAGGGGGGTTCCTACCAAAGATATTTTGGAAGCAGCCACTTGGAGTCCTGTACATACCTTCTCCAAGCACCATCACCTACCATTATACTCCAAATCTAGAGCAGGCTTTGCCACTGCAGTCTTGCAGGGCATCCTGGCTCCTCCTAGATGTTCATCGTGCATACAGCTGCAGTAATCACAGATGGGTTTTCAGCCGTCAGGCGGTCCCTCGGTCGGCCGAATTCCAAAGTCTTGGTCCGGCGTCGGTTGTCGCTTACTTTTCTGACGTCAGTAAGGCCAGAGTATATAAGACACAGCCGACGCCATGTTCTTCAGTCTTTTTTGACGCGCGGTGCCCGAAGCAGAAGCAGTTCGCAAGTGCCGGCCGGCCAGCTCCTGAATTACGAAAAAAAATTGGAACCGAAGTCTTCTTTAAAGCTAAGTACCCCGTTGGGGAAACTTTTCTTGCCTCAGACCGATGTCAGAAAAAGTTAATTGTATTTCTTGTGGGAAGCAAATACCGCATAAGGATTTCCATTCCCGTTGCATACCTTGTTTGGGCCCAGACCACGACGTCTCGGGCTGTCGCTTTTGCGCTACCTTCAATAAACGCACTATCAAGCGTCTGGCGGAGTTCGCCCAACACTACTTTGGTAAAGCTTTTGATTATAAGATGTCGTCGGACACTCCGACTACCGTTTTGTCCAAAAAACGCAAGGAAAAGGACTGACACGCGGTCCCCGCCGACACCACGCCAAAACAGGTTACACGTGGTCCGGTTCTCAGCGAGACTCCTTTGCAGTCACTGACTACCGACGACACTCCTTTGGCGGTGTTCTCTGTACCCGAGACCGCTGGGTCCTCGGTCCTTTCCCAGACTACAACCGAAGCCCCTGCTAATGTCGAGCCTACTAATGTGGACAGGTCCACCTCCACCCATGGTGTATTTAGGCCCTCATCTTCTTTTTCAATAAAGGCTTTTACTAAATCCAAAGCAGCCAGGCATCCCACGAGGCCTGTTGCACAGGGCCCATCTCCTGGACCCATGCCTAAGAAACAGATGCTTAAAATGGCTGAGGATTTAATTACTCTTATCAGAGGTTCTCAGCCCCCTCCTGACAAGAGACCCAGAGTGGAGGAAGAATCTCCATCTTCTGATCAGGGATCCATTTTATCAGAACATTCTGATGCAGAGGAACACTCTTACTCCCCTTTTGAGGATTCGGATGCAGAACAGTCCATTCCTTCTGTATCCCCTCCTGAGGATTTTTCTTTTGGGGAAACTTTGCACACTTTGAGGGAACACTTCCATTGGGAAGGCCAAGACTTTTCAGATTCCAAGAAAAGACTTGGGGAATTTCTTTGGTTACCTCAGCACAGACCTCTGGCTATACCCCCTGTTTTGGATGTACTGGATGATGTCTATTCGGAGGCTTGCCTTTACCCTGATTCTCTGCCTCCTGCACCAGTAAAACCTGATAGGTATTACAGAGTACCCAGCTCTCACCAATTTCTCTACAAAGACCATAATGCTGACCCTGAAACCATTTCACAAGGCCCCAAGGGATTAAAGGCCTCCACTGCCAAGAATCCACTCCCTGCAGAAAGGGAATCCAGATCTCTAGAAAGGTGGGGTAAAAAGGTATATACCTCGGCCACCCTAGCCATGAGGGCTTTAAACTGTCAGTTTCATATGATTAAATATCAACAGTACCTGTTATCACAATTAAGGAACAAAATGTCTCAACCTGAACAACCAGATTTAAGAGTTACAGGATATGATGCATAGTGCGGAGCAAGTGGGTGTAAACACCTTACAATGTGGTTATGATGCCCTAGAGGCTTCCAGTAGAGCGGCTGCCACAGGATCAGTCATTCGCAGGCATGCCTGGCTTAGGGAACAAAATTTATTTGATCATGTGAAAGCTAAACTTCTTGATGCTCCTTTACAAAAGGATGTATTTGGTACTAATGCTGAGGACATACTACGGAAAATGGAAGAAAAAGCCAAATCTATGCAAACTGTCAAGGCTTTCTTACAGGTCCAACGACCACGTTTTAGCAGAAATTGGCCTTCAAAAAACTGGTCCTTTCCAGCCACTGACAAGCCCCAAAGAGGCAGATACAGACGCACAAGGGGCAGAGGGCAATCACAAGGATCATATAGAGGCAGACAATGGCAATCTCCAGCACCAAGAGGTGGTGAAGACAGTGCACAACAATACAGGAAGCAAACCCAATGACTCCCTCATTTCCATGCCAAGCAAGTCTCAGCTGACAGCACCTTTGGGAGGAAACTAGCATTATTTGCAAGCAATTGGCATATTGTCACAACAGACAAATGGATACTGGACATTATAAACAGAGGCTACAAATTTCAATTTCACACACTTCCAAAATGAGAGGCATGCCAAACCTGCCACAAAATCAAAGGGCAGAGGCACAACTGCAAATTTCAAAGCTCCTAAACATGAGAGCTATACAAAAGGTACCTACACTCCAACAAGGTCAAGGTTTTTATTCAAGACTTTTTCTGGTACCAAGAAAAGGAACCGACTGGAGACCCATTTTGGACTTATCCATCCTAAACACATTCCTACTCGTGCCAAAATTCAAGATGCTCACATTACAGCAACTTCTTCCTATGCTGGGCAAGGAGTTTTGGCTGGTAACATTGGACCTCAAGGAGGCATACCTGCATGTCCCAATCAGACAAAGCTGCAGAAGATACCTCTGATTTCTTGCAGGTTCAATCCACTATCAATTCTCTGCATTGCCCTTTGGCTTATCTACTGTGCCCAGAGTATTCACAAAGTGCCTGGCATCAGTGATTGCCTACTGCAGACTTCAAGGGATACAAATTTACCCTTATCTGGACGACTGCCTGATCCAAGCGGACAGCAAACACGTACTACTGGAACATCTGGCTTATGTGACACTGTTACTGCTTTCTCTGGGATATACCATCAACAAGGAGAAATCAAGACTAACACCATCTCAGAAAATAACCTTCCTGGCTGCCAACTTGGACACACACACCCAGATGGCATATCTTACGCCAGAAAAACAAGGGCAACTATCTCAGTACTTCAAAACACTAGCAAAAAGTACCAGGCTTACTGCAAGGAAAATCCTGCAGGCTCTGGGATTCATGGCATCTTGCATTCTTCTAATCCCATGTGCAAAGCTGCATATGAGGAAACTTCAATGGTACCTAAAAAATCTATGGTCTCAACACAGTCACAGTTTGGAAGCAATTATACCAATAATTGCATGTTTGCAAAAGGAATTTCTATGGTGGGCCCAAGCATGTCAAGTAAACACAGGCCTTCCATTCTGCAAGCCTCAAGCAAAACAAGTCATAACCACAGATGCCTCAGATTACGCCTGGGGGCGCACATGAAGGACAGGTGCATTCAGGGCAGATGGTCCCAAAAGGAAAAGCACCTTCACATCAATCAAAATGAAATGCTAGCAGTGATAAATGCAATTACAGCTTTCAAGGACTTCCTGCATCCAGGACAATTACTGATAAGAACAGACAACACCACAGTAATGTGGTACATAAACAAACAAGGAGGAACACATTCATACCCCTTGTGCAGACTAGCCATGACTCTTTGGAACTTGGCTCTAGAAAGACAAATCGAACTTCAAGCACAGTACTTGCCAGGACTGGAAAACACACTGGCAGACACACTAAGCAGAAATATGACAGATCCACACGAATGGAAGTTACATCCTCAGGTGTTTACAGAGATAATCCAAGCGCGGGGGAGGCCAGACATAGATCTTTTTGCTTCCCACGGGAACCATCAACTGAAAAAGTTTTGTTCAAGGACCTTTCATCCAAAGGCCTGGAAAGTGGACGCCCTTTCATTCAGTTGGACAGCATGGACAGTTTATGCATTCCCACCTCTGCCCCTTCTGCCCAAGGTGCTTTTGAAAGCAAGAACAGACAAACTGAGGATGATACTGATTGCTCCAGATTGGCCAAGGCAACACTGATATCCACTCCTGAGGAGCCTAACATACTCCTCCCTGGTCCCTGCCTCTAATGCCTCTCCTACTGACTCAGAACAGCTACAAAACTCTTCAGTCAGCTGAAAACACTCAACCTCGCTGCATGGAAAATACCTTGACACCACAACAGTCCCTACTCTCCAAGGAGGTGCAGGATGTCATTTTGGAGGCCAGAAGACCATCTACTAGAAAAGCTTACTCTGCAAAATGGAAGCGGTTTTGCTGTTGGAATGAGAAAAGAGGCCAGGACCCTAGAAAATTGAACTTGCCTCAGGTTTTACAGTACCTAGCTGAACTGCTGAACAGCGGACTTTCATTTTCTTCCATAAAAATACATGCCTCAGCCATTTCTGCAGAATTCAACACTGATCCTCCTTTATTCTCTCACCCACTCTTACGACAGTTCCTCAGAGGGGCTAAGAATATAAGACCTCCAAGGAAGCAACCAATACCAGCCTGGGACCTTAATTACATACTAGAAAAATTAACATTGCCTCCCTTTGAACCTGCTGCCTCAACAGATCTGCAACATTTGTCCTGGAAAACAGCTTTCCTTCTGGCCATCCCTTCAGCTCGTAGGGTTTCTGAACTACAGGCCCTCATGGCGGTGCAGCCCTTCCTCATCTTCCATCAGGACAGGGTTTCCCTTCGTACCAACCCATCTTTTATGCCAAAAGTGGTATCCAGGGTAGCCTTAAATCAAGCCATACACCTACCTACCTTTTATCCTAACCCTCAAAACCAAGGGGAGAGGCTGCTTCACACTTTAGGCATCCATAGGCAGCTACGTTATTATTTGGACAGAACAAAGTCCTTCAGGAAATCAGAACAACTTTGTGTCCTATGCCGTAGGGGCTCAAGGGAAACCAGTTACCAAACAGACCATTTCCAAGTGGATTGGCCACTGCATACAGTTTTGTTATTCCTATCATGGGAAATCTGTCCATACTGGTATCGTATCTCACTCCACCAGTGCCACAGCCACCTCTACAGCCTTCCTCAGAGGCGTTCCTACTAAGGATATTTTGGAGGCAGCCACTTGGAGTTCTGTACATACCTTCACAAAACACTACCACCTACCCTTATACTCCAGAACAAGAGCAGGCTTTGCCACTGCTGTTTTGCAGGGCATTCTGGCTCAACCCAGTTCCTCATAGTACCTACCACCCTATGCATAGCTTTGGGACTCTACCCATCTGTGATTACTGCAGCTGTATGCACGATGAACATAGTACAGTTTTGTACCTACCATAAATGTAGATGTTAGAGTGCTAATACAGCTGCAGTACAGGTTTCCTCCCTCCTTCCCCACTTGGTAAAGGCATGGGGCCTAACAACCTCTTCATACCACCTGACTGGGTTATCCTGCTATGTTTTATTTGCTTGCTTACACTGATTTTGCATTACATTGCATTGCCTGCATATGTAGATGAGCCTTATTTATGTATTGCCTTCCTTTTGGGGGCACCTGACATCTGGGGCAAGAAAGACTGAAGAACATGGCGTCGGCTGTGTCTTATATACTCTGGCCTTACTGACGTCAGAAGAGTAAGCGACGACAACCGACGCCGGACCAAGACTTTGGAATTCGGCCGCCCGAGGGACCGCCTGACGGCTGAAAACCCATCAGTGATTACTGCAGCTGTATTAGCACTCGAACATCTACATTTATGGTAGGTACAAAACTGTACTTTCCACCTAGTGCCTACCACCCTTTTTTAGCTCTGGGATTCTACCCATCTGTTATGACTGCAGCTGTATGCACGATGAACATAGTACAGTTTTGTACCTACCATAAATGTAGATGTTCGAGTGCTAATACAGCTGCAGTCCAGGTTTCCCTCCCTCCTTCCCCTCTTGGGACATTAGGCTAACACCTCCTCATACAACCTGATTGGGGTATTCTTTTATGGTGTATTTGCTTGCAACTACTGTTTTTTGATTATATTGCATTGCATTATTACATAAATTTATGTATTGCCTTCCTTCTGGGGGCACCTGACATCTGGGGCAAGAAAAACTGAAGAAAATGGCGTCTGCTGGTTCTTTTATACCCCTGTCGCACTGACGTCAGGGAAGAAGTGACGACAACAGATGCCGGACCTAGACTTTGGAATTCTGCCGACCGAGGGACCCGCCTGACGGCAGGAAAACCCATCTGTTATGACTGCAGCTGTATTAGCACTCGAACGTCTACATTTATGGTAGGTACAAAACTGTACTTTCTGCAGGGCCTCATAGCCAATCCTAACTCTTTATAGACCAGCCACCCAACCTTAGCTTTGGGATTCTATAAAGTGTAATGACTACAGCAGTGTAACACTATGAACATAGTACAGTTTTGTACCTACCATAAATGTAGATGTTAGTGTTCACACTGCTGCAGTCCAGGTTACCCTTCCTCTATCCCCTCTATCCTGGCTGGACTTATCTGTACCTCTCTATCCTATACAACCTTTGTGGTGTATTTGCTGGTAACTGAAGGTATTGTTTTTATTTTTTAATATATCTTTTATTAGCGATATGTATCGCCTACCTACTTGGGGCACCTGACATCTGGGGCAAGAAAAACTGAAGAAAATGTCGTGTGATGCATCTTGTATACTCCTGGCGCACTGGCATCAGGGAAGAAGCGATAGCAACCGATGCCGGACCAAGACTTTGGAACTCTGGCCGACTGTGGGACCGCCTGATGGTAGGATAACCCAACTGTAATGACTGCAGCAGTGTGAACACTCTAACATCTACATTTATGGTAGGTACAAAACTGTACTTTTTTAGTGTTGGAGAGCAAAAATAAAGTCCAGACTTTGCTTTAGTTAAGTTTAGTTCACAGTAATAACTTTGAAGGAGTGCACTGGGTTAAAGTTGAGGCTTAAATACGATGACTTTTTTTTAGTTCCAGTTTCATATGCTATTAGTTTTGCTGTATTTTGCTTTTGTCTGCTCATTTCTTTGAATCATAGGTGATTACTAAGCTAACTGCTCCAGGGTCCTTACAAGCCTAGTAAAGTACAGCCAGTGTTCCCAAGGGTGTCTGGTTCAAGCATACACTAAAATCAGTCCCTTTTGCCCTGTCCAATAGGGACACAGGTGGAACATCCAGGGTGAATTTTCGATTACCCATCCTGTCGTCCAAGTTGAGCTTAAAGCTCCTCATTGGCCCTTTTTAGCATGAATTGGGAAGCTTGTTCCAAAAATGGGGCAACCTCTGAGACAAACCTTTCTCTCCAAGTTCTGTTGATGTCATACCAGGTTAAGGTCCTTTGAGCTAGTGACCTGTGTGCCGCTTGCGAATGTACAGCATTTCAATTAAAGCTGGGTCAGAGATTGCTCTCTATGCAAGGCACAAGGTAGCCTCTTAACAGTCTGTACGACAGAGTAAAGTGGCACTTTCTTTGTCTGCATAAGATAGATATTGAAAACCCTGAATTTTCCTTCTAAGGAACCTTTGTGGTCTCACCAATTAATCCAGATGTTTGGAAAGGAACATACTAAAGGGAGTGTTTTACTTCTACTCTTGGCCTGATGAGGGAAGAGGACGGGGGTCATAACCTCTGCCCCCACATCTGTCACCACTGACTCTGTACTTGTTATTGCTATTGATGTGGCAGTTTGCAGGAACATGCTCTCGCTGAAGAGGAGGATGATGCATTTTTTTTGTATACGTTTAAAACTGACTTTGCACCAGTCATTAGTCTAAGACCCTCTTGCAGAATGTTGACATCTCTGGAGGTTTCAGTGATAGCTCCCAGTTTGCTGTCAGCAAACAGTCTGCCACAGTCCTTCAGTTTTAGCCTGTACTTTGGATTATTAGATTACAAACAGTAGGGGATCCTAGAACTGATCCTTGTAGAACACCACTGGTTGAGTCTGCTGGAGGAGGTAGAGTCCCCTATTTTGACTGAGTTTTATCAGTGAGCCAGTTTGCAACCCACCTGACATATGGGTTGGTAACGTAGCTGGGTGAGTTTATCAATGATGCCTGAGTGGGGGATTGTGTCAAAGGCCTTGGCTAAGTGTAGGTTATGCACAGATTGCCCTTGATGTTCATCGTGCATACAGCTGCAGTAATCACAGATGGGTTTTCAGCCGTCAGGCGGTCCCTCGGTCGGCCGAATTCCAAAGTCTTGGTACGGCGTCGGTTGTCGTCGCTTACTCTTCTGACGTCAGGAAGGCCAGAGTATATAAGACACAGCCGACGCCATGTTCTTCAGTCTTTTTTGCCGCGCGGTGCCCGAAGCAGAAGCAGTTCGCAAGTGCCGGTCGGCCAGCTCCTGATTTACGAAAATATTTGGAACCGAAGTCTTCATTAAAGCTAAGTACCCGTTGAAACTTTTCTTGCCTCAGACCGATGTCAGAAAAAGTTAATAATTGTATTTCTTGTGGGAAGCAAATACCGCATAAGGATTTCCATTCCCTTTGCATACCTTGTTTGGGCCCAGACCACGACGTCTCGGGCTGTCGCTTTTGCGCTACCTTCAATAAACGCACTATCAAGCGTCGGGCGGAGTTCGCCCAACACTTTTTTTGGTAAAGCTTTTGACTATAAAATGTCGTCTGACACTCACGACTACCGTTTTATCCAAAAAACGCAAGGAAAAGGACCGACACGCAAGGCCCGCGGTCTCCACCGACACCACGCCGAAACAGGCTACACGTGGTCCGGTTCACAGTGAGACGCCTTTGCATTCCCTGACTACCGACGACACTCCTTTGGCGGTGTCTTCTGTACCTGAGACCGCTGGGTCATCGGCCCTTTCCCAGACTACAACCGAAGCCCCGGCTTATGTCGAGCCTACTAATGTGGACAGATCCACCTCCACCCATGGTGTATTTAGGCCTTCATCTTCTTTTTCTATTAAGGCCTTTACTAAATCCAAAGCAGCTAGGCATCACACTAGGCCTGCTGCTCAAGGCCCATCTCCTGGACCCATGCCTAAGAAACAGATTCTTAAAATGGCTGAGGATCTAATAACTCTCATCAGAGGTTCTCAGCCCCCTCCTGACAAGAGACCCAGAGTGGAGGAAGAATCCCCCTCTTCTGATCAGGGATCCATTTTATCAGAGCATTCTGATGCAGAGGAACACTCTTACTCCCCTTTTGAGGATTCGGATGCAGAACAGTCCATTCCTTCTGTATCCCCCCCTGAGGATTTTTCTTTGGGGAAACCTTGCACACCTTGAGGGAACACTTCCATTGGGAAGGCCAAGACTTTTCAGATTCCAAGAAAAGACTTAGGGAATTTCTTTGGTTACCTCAGCACAGACCTCTGGCTATACCCCTGTTTTGGAGGTACTGGATGATGTCTATTCGAGGCTTGTCTTAATCCTGATTCTCTGCCTCCTGCACCAGTAAAGCCTGATAGATATTACAGAGTACCCAGTTCTCACCAATTTCTTTACAAAGGCCATAATGCTGACCCTGAAACCATTTCACAAGGCCCTAAGGGATTAAAGGCCTCCACTGCCAAGAATCCACTTCCTGCAGAAAGGGAATCTAGATCTCTAGAAATGTGGGGTAAGAAGGTATATACCTCGGCCACCCTAGCCATGAGGGCCTTAAACTGCCAGTTTCATATGATTAAATATCAACAGTTCCTGTTATCACAATTAAAAAACAAAATGTCTCAACCTGAACAACCAGATTTAAGAGTTACAGGATATGATGCATAGTGCGGAACAAGTGGGTAAACACACCTTACAACGTGGTTATGATGCCCTAGAGGCCTCCAGTAGAGCGGCTGCTACAGGATCAGTCATTCGCAGACATGCCTGACTTAGGGAACAAAATTTGCCTGATCATGTGAAAGCTAAACTTCTTGATGCTCCTTTACAAAAGGATGTACTTTTTGGTACTAATGCTGAGGAGATACTACGGAAAATGGAAGAAAAAGCCAAATCTATGCAAACTGTCAAAGCTTTCTTACAGGTCCAGCCACCATGATTTGGCAGGAATTGGCCTTCAAAAAAATGGTCTTTTCCAGCCACTGACAAGCCCCAAAGAGGTAGATAGACGCACAAGGGGCAGAGGGCAGTCACAAGGATCATATAGAGGCAGACAATGGCAATCTCCAGCACCAAGAGGTGGTGAAGACAGTGCACAACAATACAGGAAGCAAACCCAATGACTCCCTCATTTCCATGCCAAGCAAGTCTCAGCTGGCAGCACCTTTGGGAGGGAAACTAGCATTATTTGCAAACAATTGGCATATTGTCACAACAGACAAATGGATTCTGGACATTATAAACAGAGGCTAGAAATTTCAATTTCACACTCTTCCAAAATGAGAGGCATGCCAAACCTACCACAAAATCAAAGGGTAGAGGCACAACTGCAAATTTCAAAGCTCCTAAACATGAGAGCTATACAAAAGGTACCTACGCACCAACAAGGTCAAGGTTTTTATTCAAGACTCTTCCTGGTACCAAGAAAAGGAACCGACTGGAGACCCATTCTGGACTTATCCATCCTAAACACATTTCTACTGCACTCAAAATTCAAGATGCTCACATTACAGCAACTTCTTCCCATGCTGGGCAAGGAGTTTTGGCTGGTAACATTGGACCTCAAGGAGGCATACCTGCATGTTCCAGTCAGACAAAGCTGCAGAAGATACCTCAGATTTCTTGCAGGTTCAATCCACTATCAATTCTCTGCATTGCCCTTTGGCTTATCTACTGCACCCAGAGTATTCATAAAGTGCCTGGCATCAGTGATTGCCTATTGCAGACTTCAAGGGATACAAATTTACCCTTATCTGGACGACTGCCTGATCCAAGCGGACAGCAAACGCGTACTACTGGAACATCTGGCATATGTGACACGGTTACTGCTTTCTCTGGGATACACCATCAACAAGGAGAAATCAAGGCTAACACCGTCTCAGAAAATAACCTTCCTGGGTGCCAGCTTGGACACAAACACCCAGATGGCATACCTTACGTCAGAAAAACAAGGGCAATTATCTCAGTACTTCAAAACACTAGCAAGAAGTACCAGGCTTACTGCAAGGAAAATCCTGCAGGCTCTGGGATTCATGGCATCTTGCATTCTTCTAATCCCATGTGCAAAGCTGCATATGAGGAAACTTCAATGGTACCTAAAAAATCTATGGTCTCAACACAGTCACAGCTTGGAAGCAATTATACCAGTAATTCCATGTCTGCAAAAGGAATTTCTATGGTGGGCCCAAGCATGTCAAGTAAACACAGGCCTTCCATTCTGCAAGCCTCAAGCAAAACAAGTCATAACCACAGATGCCTCAGATTACGCCTGGGGGGCGCACATGAAGGGCAGGTGCATTCAGAGCAGATGGTCCCAAAAGGAAAAGCACCTTCACATCAATCGAAAAGAAATGCTAGCAGTAATAAATGCAATTACAGCTCTCAAGGGCTTCCTGCATCCAGGACAATTACTGATAAGAACAGACAACACCACAGTAATGTGGTACATAAACAAACAAGGAGGAACACACTCATACCCCTTGTGCAGACTAGCCATGACTCTTTGGAACTTGGCTCTGGAAAGACAAATCTAACTTCAAGCACAGTACTTGCCAGGACTGGAAAACACACTGGCAGACACTCTGAGCAGGAATATGACAGATCCACACGAATGGAAGCTGCATCCACAGGTGTTTACGGAGATAATCTAAGCGTGGGGGAGGCCAGACACAGATCTTTTTGCCTCCCACAGGAACCATAGTTTTGTTCAAGGACCTTCCATCCAAAGGCCTGGAAAGTGGACGCCCTTTCATTCAGTTGGGCAACATGGACAGTTTATGCATTCCCACCTCTGCCTCTTCTGCCCAAGGTGCTTTTGAAAGCAAGAACAGACAAACCGAGGATGATACTGATTGCTCCAGACTGGCCAAGGCAACACTGGTATCCACTCCTGAGGAGCCTAACACACTCCTCCCTGGTCCCTGCCTCTAATACCTCTTCTGCTGACGCAGAACAGCTACAAAACCCTTCACAGTCAGCTGAAAACACAACCTCGCTGCGTGGAAAATTCCTTAACACCACATCAGACTCTACTCTCCAAGGAGGTGCAGGATGTCATTTTGGAGGCCAGAAGACCATCTACAAGAAAAGCTTACTCCGCAAAATGGAAGCGGTTTTGCTGCTGGAATGAGAAAAGAAGACAGGACCCTAGAAAATTGAACTTGCCTCAGGTTTTACAATACCTAGCTGAACTGCCGAACAGTGGACTTTCATTTTCTTCCATTAAAATACACGCCTCAGCCATTTCTGCAGAATTCAACACGGATCCTCCTTTATTTTCTCACCCTCTCTTACGGCAGTTCCTCAGAGGGGCTAAGAATATAAGACCTCCAAGGAAGCAACCAATACTAGCCTGGGACCTTAATTACATACTAGAAAAATTAACATTGCCTCCCTTTGAACCTGCTGCCTCAACAGATCTGCAATATTTGTCCTGGAAAACAGCTTTCCTTCTGGCCATCACTTCAGCTCGTAGGGTTTCTGAACTACAGGCCCTCATGGCGGTGCAGCCCTTCCTCATCTTCCATCAGGATAGGGTTTCCCTTCGTACTAATCCTTCTTTTATGCCAAAAGTGGTATCCAGGGTAGCCTAAAACCAAGCCATACACCTACCTACCTTTTATCCTAACCCTCAAAACAAAGGGGAAAGGCTGCTTCACTCTTTAGACATCCATAGGCAGCTACGTTACTATTTGGACAGAACAAAGTCCTTCAGGAAATCAGAACAACTTTGTGTCCTATGCCGTAGGGGTTCAAGGGAAACCAGTTACCAAACAGACCATTTCCAAATGGATAAGCCACTGCATACGATTTTGTTACTCCTATCATGGGAAATCTGTCCCTACTGGTATCAGATCTCACTCCACCAGGGCCACAGCCACCTCTACAGCCTTCCTCAGAGGTGTGCCTACTAAGGATATTTTGGAGGCAGCCACTTGAGTTCTGTACATACCTTCACAAAACACTACCACCTGCCCTTATACTCCAGAACAAGAGCAGGCTTCGCCACTGCTGTTTTGCAGGGCATTCTGGCTCAACCCAGTTCCTCATAGTACCTACCACCCTATGCATAGCTTTGGGACTCTACCCATCTGTGATTACTGCAGCTGTATGCACGATGAACATAGTACAGTTTTGTACCTACCATAAATGTAGATGTTCGAGTGCTAATACAGCTGCAGTACAGGTTTCCCTCCCTCCTTCCCCTCTTGGTTAGGGCATGGGGCCTAACAACCTCTTCATACCTCCTGACTGGGTTATCCTGTTATGTTTTATTTGCTTGCTTACACTGATTTTGCATTACATTGCATTGCTTGCATATGTGGATAAGCTTTACGTATGTATTGCCTTCCTTTTGGGGGCACCTGACATCTGGGGCAAGAAAGACTGAAGAACATGGCGTCGGCTATGTCTTATATACTCTGGCCTTCCTGACGTCAGAAGAGTAAGCGACGACAACCGACGCCGGACCAAGACTTTGGAATTCGGCCAACCGAGGGACCGCCTGACGGCTGAAAACCCATCTGTGATTACTGCAGCTGTATTAGCACTCTAACATCTACATTTATGGTAGGTACAAAACTGTACTTTTAGGACTTTGGTGACTATCTTGACGTCTGCCGAATTCAACAGGCATGATCTCCCCCTGACAGAGCTAAACTGGGTGGGGTTGAGCATTTGGAGATGTCCTGTATCTTCGTTAAGGTTTATGATGGTTCATTCCATGGCTTTGCAGATAAGCCAAGTAGGTCAAATGGGTCTGTAGTTCCCGTGCAGTGGGATGACGGTAGTGGTTTTCCATCCTTCTGGGACGAAGTCAGTGCTTAGGCTTAGATTGCAAAGCATACCAAATGGTGATAATTCCTGTTTCTACCCCTGTAGAACATAGCTTGGGATGTTGCCTGGTCCCATAGAGGAACACAGCTTGGGATGTTGCCTGGTCCCATAGAGGCTGTTTTTTGGCCTTGGAGAAGACATTTAAGACCTGCTTCTCATAGATGCTATGTGGGGGACAGATCTTAGGGATGGTTTGGGGTATATGTAGTGGGGACAGGGGAGTGAAGTTTTTCGTTGAACGTGTTGGCTGTCAGGTTTGCTATATCCACAGGTTCTGTATATGTAGCATCATTAACAGAGTTCAGTGCAAATCTGGTCAATCTTTGAGGTTACCGATGTAACTAAAGAATGCCATGATCATTGTGTTACACTGCTGCAGTCATTACACTCGGGTTCCCCAGTCGGCCTGAGTTCCAAAGTCTTGGCCCAGCGTTGGTTGCTGTCGCCTCCTCCCTGACATCAGTGCGACAGGGGTATACAAGATGCAGCCGACGCCATTTTCTTCAGTCTTTCTTGCCACGCGGTGCCCGAAGCAAACGCAGTTCGCAAGTGCCGGTCGGCCTACTCCTGAGATTTTCATTCCGAATCCAGAACCGAAGTCTTCTACAAAGCTAAGTACCCCGTTGGGGAAACATTTTCTTGCCTCATACCGATGTCAGTAAAAGTTAATAACTTGTGTTTCTTGTGGGAAGCAAATGCCTCATAAGGATTTCCATTCTTATTGTATCCCATGCCTAGGCCCAGACCACGACGTCACTTGTTGTCGGTTTTGTGCTAGATTTAACAAGCGCGCTATTAAATGTCTGTTTGATTTTGCCCGACATTATTTTGGCAGAAAATTCAATTACACCATGCCGTCGGAACTTCTGGCATACATAAAAAGTGCAAAGACAAGGATAGGCATCCGAGGCCCAAAACTGACAACGAAGCCTCTTCTAGGCCAGTCGCCGGTTCTCTGGTTTTCAGCGAGGCACCTTCGCAGCCCCTGACTACCGCTTCTTTAGAACCACAGGCTGCCTCTTTAACTCCCACGTGGAGATGGCTGGGCCTTCGGATGCACAAGATTTTCAGCCTACCAAAACTAGCCCTACAGAGGGATCCAGAGTAGCTGAACAACCCGTTGCTTCAGAGGATGTTTTCAGACCTACTCAGTTAAGCATTAAATCTTCTAAGTCTAAACCTCCTTTAAAAACAAAGAAACAAATACAGCATTCTCAAGGACAGGCCTCCATGCCTAAAACAAATGCTCAAAATGGCCGAAGACCTAATCACTCTGATCAGGGGGTCCCATCCCCTTCCTGATAAAAGGCCTAGACAGGATGCAGACTGACTCATCCGACCAGGTATCCATCTCTTCAGACTCATCCTCAGACCCAGGATACTCCTTAACCCCTTATGAGGATTCTGATGCTGAGGAATCAATACCTTCAGCCTCTCCGCCTGAGGATTAATCCTTTGGGGAAACCTTACATACCATGAGGGAGCATTTCCATTGGGAAGGCCAGGATTACTCAGAATCCAAGAAAAGGCTCAGAGACTTCCTTTTATTACCTCGACACAGACCCCTTGCTATTCCGCCAATGTTAGATATTGTGGATGATGTGTATACTGAATCCAGCTTAAATCCTGATTCTTTACCTTCAGCCCCAGTTAAGCCTGACCGATACTAGAGTCCCTCATTCTCACAAATTTCTGTATAAAAGCCCTGTTGCTGACCCTGAAATTATTTCTCAGGGACCCAAAGGGGTTAAGGCCTCCTCAGCAAAGAATCCAGTCTCCTCTGACAGAGATTCCAGAGCATTAGACAGATGGGGGAAGAAAGTATATACATCTGCAACTTTAGCAATGAGGGCCTTAAATTGCCAGTTTCACATGCTAAAATATCAGCAATTTTTGATGTCTCAGTTGAAACAAATGCTTCCAGAATCGGATCCTCCTAATTTTAAGGAAATGCAGGATTTATTGCATGCAGCTGAACAAGTGGGAAAACATACTTTGCAATGTGGTTTTGATTCTTTAGAGGCCTCCTGTAGAGCAGCAGTTACAGGTTCTGTCATTAGAAGACTTGCTTGATTAAAAGAACATACGTTACCAGATCATGTTAAAGCAAAACTATTGGATGCACCTTTGCAGCAGGATGTGTTGTTTGGAGTTAAGGCAGAAGAGGTATTAAAGAAAATGGAGGATAAGTTAAAATATATGCAAACGGTGAAGGATTTCTTACAGGTCCAGCCTCCTCGATTTAGCAGAAATTGGCCAACAGAGAATTGGTCCTTTCCAGTTAGACCTCAAAGGGGCCGATACAGACTTCCAAGTGGTAGAGGTCAACCACAAGGTCCTTACAGACCTCTACAATGGGGTGCATCAGGCCAGAAAGAAGGGGAAAACAGGCCCCAACCATATAAAAAACAGCCCCAATGACTTCCCACTACAACTGCCAAACAGTTCTCTCTTGGCAGCCCTCTTGGGAGGAAAACTGGCACTTTTCTATCACAATTGGCATATGATCACCAAAGACAAATGGGTTCTCAACATTGTATCTCAAGGTTACAGGTTCCACTTTCACATTCTGCCAAGGCTAAAAGGAATGCCAAATCTGCCACCAAATCAATGGGCAGAGGCTCAAAAACAAATTGCAGCACTCATGGACATGAGAGCTATTCAAAAGGTACCACCATAGGAGCAAGGACAAGGATTTTACTCGAGACTCTTTCTGGTTCCCAGAAAAGACCAAGCCTGGAGGCCCGTTCTGGATCTTTCTTCTCTAAACACTTACCTGGATGTTCCGAAATTCAAAATGTTGAAACTACAGCAGCTTCTTCCCATGCTGGGCAAGAAAGCTTGGCTCGTAACCTTGGACCTCAAGGAGGCATACCCTGCATGTCCCTATCAGACAAAACTGCAGAAGATACCTCAGATTCATAGCTGGTTCAATGCACTACCAATTCTCTGCACTGCCCTTTGGCTTATCTACTGCGCCCAGGGTCTTCACAAAGTGCCTGGCACCAGTAATTGCATTTTGCAGACAGAAAGGAATTCAAATGTATCCGTACCTGGACGACTGCCTGATTCATGCAGAGAGCAAGGACATTCTTCTAAAGCATCTGGCGTTTGTAAAAAAGTTAAGTTGCCTAGGGTACACAGTAAACGAAAAGAAATCAAAACTAGTGCCCTCACAAGAGATAATACTCCTGGGTGCTAGCTTGAATACAACGGCCCAGATGGCTTTTCTCACGCCAGACAAGCAAGGACAACTGACTCAATATTTTCATTTGATGGCAACAAGAACCCAACTCCCTGCAAGAAAAATTCTGCAGGCCTTGGGTTACATGGCATCTTGCATAACTACTAATTCCATATGCCAGACTGCATATGAGGAAACTACAGTGGTACCTAAAGAGTGTCTGGTCTCAACACTGTCAGTTTGGCAACAGTTGTACCACTAATTCCTTGCCTTCAACAGGAGTTTCAATGGTGGGCTCAAGCTTGTCACCTCAACAAGGGACAGCCTTTCACTCAACCCACAGCCAGGCAAACACTGACAGATGCATCGGATTACGCCTGGGGAGCACACATGGCAGGAAAATGTATTCAGGGCAGGTGGCCTGCAGAACAAAGGCATCTTCACATCAATCAAGAAGAGATGCTAGCTGTACAAAATGCCCTTATAGCTTACAAGTACCTTCTGCATCCAGGGCAACTACTACTAAAGACAGACAACACCACAGTTATGTGGTACATAAACAAGCAAGGGGGCACTCACTCTTATCCCATCTGCAGACAAGCCATGACCTTGTGGAACACAGCTCTAACCTATCAAGTTCATCTGCAAGCGCAATTCCTGCCAGGAGAGAAACACACACTGGCAGACTATTTAAGCAGAAACATCATGGATCCCCAGGAATGGGAATTGAATCCACAAATATTCAGAATGATAACACAAAAATGGTGGAGCCCGGACATAGATCTGTTTGCATCTCCAATGAACTGCCAGCTACAGAACTTCTGCCCAAGGACTTAACCATCCACAAGCATGGAAAGTGGATGCCCTCTTATTCAGCATGAAAACCTACAAGTATATGCTTTCCCACCACTGCCTCTCCTTCCAAAGGTACTCGGAAAAGCCAGGCAAGAAGAGCCAAAGATGATCCTGATTGCCCCCAGACTGGCCACGCCAGCACTGGTACCCAATCTTAAGGAACTTAGCACAAGGACCACCCTGGATTTTGCCTCAAATCCCGCATCTTCTGACTCAGCACAACAGTCAGATGCTTCACAGCCAGCTAAAGACTTTAAACCTGGCTGCATGGAATATTCCTTAGTCAAGCAAGCCATGCCTCTCTCCAAAGCTGTTATGGATGTCATTCTGGAGGCCAGAAGGCCTAGTACCAGGAAAGCCTATTCGGGTAAATGGAAGAGATTCTGTGCCTGGAACCAGGCTCAGCCTTGACCCTCTTGTCCCAAATATTCCTGAGATACTGCAATATTTAACTGAGATGCTGGACAAAGGCCTCTCCTTTTCATCCATCAAGATCCACGCCTCTGCCATCTCTGCTCATTACAACACGGATCCACCAATTTTCTCTAATCCCTTGCTAAAACAGTACCTCAGAGGGGCTAAAAACATAAGACCGCCCCGTAGAGCACCTACTCCAACTTGGGACCTCAACTTTGTGTTGGAAAAATTAACTTTACCTCCTTTTGAGCCAGCTAACAGATTTAAAATATATCTCTTGGGAAAGCTGCTCTGCTCCTGGCAATAACTCCAGCACGAAGAGTTTCAGAATTACAGGCACTAATGGCAGTGGAACCTTTCATCATTTTCCACCAAGACAGGGTGTCTTTAAGAACTAACCATACTTTTATGCCAAAGGTGGTATCAAGTGTGGCTCTAGTCCAAACTATTCACTTGCCAACTTTTTATCCAAATCAACAGAACAAAGGGGAGAGACTACTGCATTCTTTGGACATGGCAGTTACGCTTTTACTTGGACAAAACCAAAGCTTTCAGAAAAACTGAGCAATTATTGGTAGCATATGCTGCAGGAGCACAGGGAAAAGCCATTTCAAAACAGACCATTTCAAAATGGATAGTTCACTGTATACGTTTCTGCTATACACACCATGGGAAACCTGTACCCAACAGCATTAGATCTCACTCCACCAGGGCAACAGCCACTTCAACTGCCTACCTCAGAGGAGTACCTACCAAGGACATTTTAGAAGCAGCAACTTGGAGTTCTGTACATACCTTCACCAAGCATTACCATCTGTCTCTCTATTCTAAATCCAGAGCTGGCTTTGCCGCTGCAGTGCTGCAGGGCCTTATAGCCACCCCTAATGCCTTGTAGAACCAGCCACCCTACCTTAGCTTTGGGATTCTACCCAAGTGTAATGACTGCAGCAGTGTAACACAATCAACATAGTACAGTTTTGTACCGACAATAAATGTAGATGTTAGAGTGTATACACTGCTGCAGTCCAGGTTACCCTCCCTCCTTCCCCTCTTAATTGCTGGTACGTACCTATGTCTTCTACCGTTTTTGTTTGTTTTTCTTATGTATGTTTTATTAGCAATTTGAATTGCCCACCTTTTTGGGGGCACCTGACATCTGGGGCAAGACTAACTGAAGAAAATGGCGTCTGCTGCATCTTCTATAACCCTGTCGCACTGACGTCCGGGAGGAGGCGACAGCAACTGACGCCGGACCAAGACTTTGGAACTCAGGCCGACTGGGGAACCGCCTGACGGCAGGATAACCCAAGTGTAATGACTGCAGCAGTATATATACTCTAACGTCTACATTTTATGGTAGGTACAAAACTGTACTTTATCCTTGGGGAAGCTAATTTGGATTCGTGATTAGCTTTGTAGGACTTGGGAGTGTTTCCAGTTTTGAGACCATTCCTTCCTACTTTAGACAGCAATTTCTTTTATTGTATAGCCTATTAATGGCAGTTGTCCACCAGGCAGGTTTATTCCTTTAAGATCTTGCTTTGCTTCTATCGGGTACTGTGTATTAAATTTGCATGTTAAGATATCAAGATTTATTGAAAAAATATAATCTCAAACTTGGCTCAAGAAATCTGACAAAAACAAAAATAATGAAGGGGACAATGACCCAGAAAATGAGCATGAAGTTTAAGTATTGCTCATAGAAACTTGGAAAACTGATCAAATAAGAGGATCTGTTATGCATTTTTCTTTAGGATATAAAGTGTGAAACATATCTGTCACTTAAACCTCGTTCCTTACTGATTTGCCAGAAAGACACAGATTTTGAGAAACGGACCAAAAAATGAGGCAGAAGTGTGGGCATTCTGTGAAAATTTGGACAGAGGTATGCTTCATAGTCACTTCCTCATTGTATGATTGTGGAGGAAATGCGGCATATCCATCTTTATATATATATATATATATATATATATATATATATATATATATATATATATATATATATATATATATATATATATACTAGCTGACTAGAATAGCCTATGCCAGAATTTCCCTTGTAATCCGTCCCTCATGTCTTTCAATTAACTTTTTTATGAGACCAGAGCAAGTGTCTTGTTTTTCTTGGGATCTTCAGTGGAGATCTGTTTGGCATGGGTAGGTTGACTGTTTTCATGGTTAACTTAGTTTATTGGTGTTAATACACCCATAGGAGAGCAGGAAAACTTATTGATGTTAAGTTGTCAATCTCGCCTTCATTCTTGCTTGATGGGTTTGGAGCCGATCCTCGCCCGACTGCACTTGCTTTAGCTCGAGAACTCCTTTTACCAGCTCGAGGCAGCCCCATATCCCATGATGCAAGGCAGGAAGTACCCAGATCTCGTTTGCCGCTTCGCTTGGGAGGTCTTCTCTTTACCAGCTCCTGGTAAGTAATTCACTTTTGTGACATTTAAGCCCCTTTTTACTTAAAAACCTTTTATTTTTGATAGTTTAACTTTAAACTTAAATTTTCTGACAGAAATCCCTGTCTCTTTTAAATTTTTTTAGTCAGTTAATTTCCCTTTCCCATCCCCCCCCCTGTTAGGGTGTGTGTTGGTTTATTTTACTAAATCCCCTTTTGGGATTAATTTAATTTAATTGGACTGGTGTGTGTGTGTTTTTTGGGCACCATGTCTAAAGAGAGGGTTTCAGGTTTTAAGAAGTGTGACTCGTGCTGTCAGAAGATGTCTCTGACAGACGGTCACACTTCTTGCCTGTACTGTTTAGGCCCTCTTCACCTGCAGGACTCCTGTGCTATTTGTCACTCCTTCAGCCAGAGAGTCCTGCAGGAGAGAAGAATAAGTTGATTCTGAGGGTCTTCTTAAGCGGAGGGCTCTCCGGCTAAGTCGGCCCCACAAAATCAACAAAATCTGCCAAGACCCAGGCTTCTGTTCCTAAGCCTGTGGCCTCGGCTCCGACCGTATAGAGTCGAGATCGCCCGCTGGAGCCGATTCTGATCTACTAAGCCTTCGCGCCGATGGCTATCTGTGCCGAATCTGCTTTGACCACTGTGGGGTCGGTTCCGACCGGCTCCGACACCCACGTGGCATCGGCATCGTGTCGGCTCCGACACCCATGTGGCACAGGCATCGGTGTCGGCTCCGATCGGCTCCGACACCGTTACTCTGGTGGCTGTATCGGCTCGGCTGGAGCCGATACATCGAGCGTTCTGCCGGCTCCGAAATCAGTGCCAACAGGATCAATAATATCGGCTCCGATGACCCATTCCAGGAAGAGGTCGAGGTCTCCTTCCTTGGAGCCAATACTTTCGCCCGGCCTCCCCTCTTCTATCGGAGCGGAGCCATCGGAGCCGATCTTCAAGGTCATCCAGGTTGTCAGACCATGACCTAGAGAGAGTGGTCAGTAGATTGCTCAAGTCACAGGTACTGGCCCAAATGCTACACAGTCCGTCTCAGCAGACGACTGTTGGTCCACACCCCGTTACAGTTCCTCCTTCAACTCTACCCCAGAGTTTGGAGTTGGAGTCTTCGGGCAGGGTTACTGCTACGGCTGGAGGACGGATACCACCTTCTGTTCCTTCAGCCCCTACTCTTATCTCCTCTTCTTTAGAGGGATTCGGTGGTCGGGCTTCCATGGTCTCCTCCGAGGGTGAGTGGCATCGGACCCTTGTCCGAACCCGCTCTTCCCTTGGAGCCTCGGCCTTGGTGAGCTCGGCTCCGACATCTGCCTCGGAGACTTCCCTTCGGTGGCCCCTGGAGTTCCTAGCTCTTGGAGCGGGTCTCGGACCTGCCTGGGAGGGGAGCATTCGAGGTGATGAAGAGTGTACTGGCCACTGGTATCAGTCAGCAGTCTCTTCCCGTAGCTCCTCCCTCTATTGTACCTGTTGACATCTCTGCCACTTCTCTTGCTACAGGACCCAGAGATCCTCCGCCTCAGGTTTCCCCATTGGGAATTTCCCCCTCTTCCGAGGATTCTCCTGATGTTTCGGGAGATCCTCCTAGGAAGAGGACTTGTAAGAGGAAGCATGTAGACTACCCGAGTCTGTCACTGGATACTGACTTTGATGAGTCAGAGGGATCCCCTAGATCCCCTCTGAGGATGTCTCCTTCTCAGACATCCTAGAACTTCTGAAACAGAGGGGAAACTGGCCCTCCAACAATCCCTCTGAGGATGAGTCAGTATAGAGGCGTTTGGATCTCGGCCCTCCACCTCCTGGGTGTCTCCGCCTTTCGACCCCCTTATGCAGGTTATAGCACGAAAGGCGTGGACAGCTCCTGACTCTGTAGAGCCAGTCCCTAGGAGGCCTTCTAAATTTATAACTGCCCCTAGTGACAAACAATTCCTTACAAAGGGTGTCCCCGCTGATGCCATGGTGGTGGCTGCGGCCACCAAAAAGGAACTTGCAGATCCTTCCGTGCCCGTCCATCCTCCTAATAAGGACTCTAGGACCATGGATAGGTACGGCAAGCGGATGTTTTCCTCAGCGACCTTTGCTATGCTCGCTGAATTATCTTTGTCACTTCACCAGACTCCAGAGAGATATCCTGAAGGAGCTGGGGGAAGTAGTTCAGGATCCTACAGCTGCAGGGGCCCAAGAAAAGATTGCTTCGCAGCTAGGAACCCTCAATTCCATTGCTAACTCCTCCATGCGGCTAATATCTTATGCTGCTGATGGAGCGAGTAGAGCCGCAGGCACAGGTGTGGCTCTTAGACGCCAAGCCTGGATGCGGCTATGTGATTTTATGGATCCCTTTAAGGCGTCCTTCACAAATTCTCCCTTTGATGGGTCAGCTTTGTTTGGCCCTCAGGTGAAGGAAACCTTGACCAGGTGTGAGCAGGACGGCAAGACTCTTTCTGCTGTTGGAGTCCGTTTTCCACCCCTTCTAGGCCTTATCCCAAAGGACAGAAGGGTGGGAAGATGTGGTTCCGTAAATCCCAAGGAGTCACGCCGATTCACGTGGTCAGTTTACCCCTAGAGGCAGAGGGGGTAACAACAACAGACGCCGCTCTAGAGGCAGAGGGGGTCCGAAGAACCAGGGCAACAGGGAGTCTCTTCCTGAAAAGCCTTTTCAGCATCCCTGAGGTGTTGCCCGGCTGTCCCTCCTTGGAGGCAGTCGGGGGAAGATTATCACTGTACCCAGAAGCCTGGCATTCCCTCACTCAAGACAGATGGGTACAGTCGATCATATCCAAGGGTTACATAATTCCTTTCGAGGAAAGTCCCTTCCCCTCAAGTTCCCTTCCAGATGTAACAACCGGTCTAAGGGACATTGCAGAGTTAGAGATCGCAAAACTACTGCAAAAAAGAGCCATTCAGCCAGTCACAATAGACCATTCAGAGCCCGGAATCTACTCAAGGTTCTTTTTGGTCCCCAAAAAGACGGGAGACTGGAGACCAATATTGGATCTCAGCAGACTCAACAAGTCTGTCAGGAAGACAAGATTCCGAATGGTCACTCTTCAGTCAATTCTGCCCTTCTTACAGAAGGACAACTGGATGTGCTCAATAGATCTTCAGGATGCGTACTATCACATCAAAATTCACAGACGCTCCAGGAGATTTCTCCGCTTTCGGCTGGGGTCCAGTCATTTCCAGTTCAGAGCCCTGCCCTTTGGTCTCACTACAGCCCCCAGAGTGTTCACCAAATGCATGGCAGTGGTCACGGCTCACCTGAGACGCCAAGGATTCCAGGTGTTTCCGTATCTCGACGACTGGCTCCTGTCAGCCACCACCAGGCATCAGCTTATACAAGCCAGGGATTACACAATAGACCTTTGTTCTCATTTGGGCATCTCAGTCAACTACGAAAAGTCATCCTTGTCGCCCTGCCAGTCTATTACCTTCATAGGCGCAAACTTAAACACTGTTCGGATGTCAGCTACCCTTACAGAACAAAGAGTTTCAGACATTCAGACTCATGTCAGGATCATTCTGGCCAGCTAAAAGGTACAGGCCTGAATGGTTCTAAAGGTATTAGGTCTTAGGGCTGCGGCCATCACTCTTCTTGCCCTGGCTCGATTCTACATGCGCCTCCTTCAGTGGATGCTGTTCACACAGTGGTCATACCAGCAACTCCCAATGCGTCACCAGATTCTGGTGACACAAACATGCAAAGAACATCTTGCTTGGTGGATCACATCGTCTCAGGTTCACCAAGGCAGGTGCTTTGTACCTCCGTCCCCGATAGCCACTGTCACCACGGATGCCTCCCTGATCGCGTGGGGGTCATTATCAGGGCAGGATGGTTCATGGGACGTGGCAACCGCTCGAGTACCATCTGCACATAAATGTCCTGGAGATGAGAGCAGTGCTTTTAACGTTGCAAGCCCTCAACGACTTTCTTCCCGTAGGGACAATTGCAGTCCACACAGACAACATGTCTGTAGTTTGGTATATCAACAAACAGGGCGGAACCAAGTCCTACCCCTTGTGTCGAGAAGCGCTCAGACTATGGCAATGGGCGATCTCCTCTCATCGGTTTCTGGTAGCAACGCATATCCCTGGGAAAACCAACATTATAGCGGACAGATTGAGCAGAGCTATTCTCATGCCTCACGAGTGGTCTCTCAAGCAATCCATAGCGGAAGAGATTTTTCTGGAATGGGGTCGTCCATGTTGCGATCTTTTGCTACTCCCCAAAACAGCAAATGTCCAGACTTCTTCAGCCTCTTCCTCTAGCAGGCTATCCCCCCAGAGACGCTCTGACCCAGGATTGGCCCCAGGGACTTCTTTATGCCTTCCCTCCATTTCCTCTGATCCCTCAGGTGATCCAGAAAGCTACCGCTTTGAGAGCCAAATTGATTCTCATTGCCCTTACTGGCCTCGACAAGTTTGGTTCCGTTCCTCCATCGTCACCTTTTGGTGCAGCCGTGGCATCTGGACCCAGTACCAGATCTACTGATTCACCAATCCGGTCAGCTGCACCGGTCAATCCCTTCTCTCAACCTCACAGCATGGTTGCTCCACTTCCTTCCTTAGCCAGGCTTCCTTTGATCTCTAACCCAGTTAGAGATATCATAGTAGCTTCACTAAAGTCCTCTACCAGGAGGATTTACACAAGCAAATGGAACGTTTCTCTTATTGGGCTAAGGCCCAAAATATTGATCCTTTTACTGCCCCTGTTCAGGCAGTTCTGGACTTCTTAGCAGAGATTTTCCATGCAGGCTCCTCTTCTTCCACAGTCAGAGTTCAGTTGGCTGCTATTTCTAATTTTCATGTCGGGATAGCAGATCATAATATTATGTCCCATAGACTCTGCAGGGCCTTTTGAAGGGGATTTTCCTACTAAAGCCTCCAATCAGGAATCCTCCTCCTCAGTGGGATTTAAATTTAGTGCTGACATCCTTGATTCTTCCCCTTTGAGCCAGCTGTTTCTTGTTCCCTGAAATATCTTTCTTGGAAAACTTTATTCCTAGTGGCTATTACATCTGCCAGGAGGGTGTCTGAACTTCATGCTCTTTCGGTTCGACCCCCTATTTGATTTTTCACAAAGACAGAGTATCTTTGAGAACTAATCCATCCTTTTACCTAAGGTCGCTTCAAAAACAATCTGAATCAATCTATTGATCTCCTGTATTTTTTCCCAACTATTCAGATAGAGCTGAACAAAAGCTACATTATCTTGATGTCCACCGTCAGCTTAGATATTATTTGGACAGAACAAAAATTTAGAAAATCTGATCAACTTTTTGTTTCCTATGCGGATAATAAAAAGGCCTTCCTGTTTCTAAAGTGACTTTGTCCAGATGGCTTTCTTCGGTCATCACTGAAATTTATACGATCAGGGGAAAACAGCTGTGCTCAAAACCTAAAGCACATTCAACTAGGAGTTTAGCTACTTCTACAGCTTTTCAAGCTAGACTGCCTTTAGACACTATTTGTGCAGCGCCACTTGGGCCACTCCTCACACCTTTGTTTCCCATTACAAATTGGACTTGGCCTCCAGGGACAGAGCCAGTTTTGGCTCTACAGTCCTCAAGAGTTTGTTCCATTGAGCCACCCAGGATAGAGGTGCTAGGGACGCGGTCCCATCAAGCAAGAATGAAGGCGAGATTGACAACTTAACATTAAGAAGTTATGTACCTACCATAACGTTCCATGTTAGTTGTCTTCTCTCGCCTTCTTTCTTGCGACCCTCCCTCCTTCCCCCTGGCCTGGACAGACCTTGTATAAGAAACTATAATACTATAGACCATTTAGACCTGGTACCTTTTCCATCTGTAAGTTTCTTCTTCCTTTGGGAAGTATTGTTTATGCTTGGTGTTATTGCCCTTTGTCAACAAACGAGATCTGGGTACTTCCTGCCTTGCATCATGGGATATGGGGCTGCCTCGAGCTGGTAAAAGGAGTTCTCGAGCTAAAGCAAGTGCCGAGTCGGAGCCGAGGGATCGGCTCCGAACCCATCAAGCAAGAAAGAAGGCGAGAGAAGACAACTAACATGGAACGTTATGGTAGGTACATAACTTCTTATTTTTAACCACTTTTGGACATTGTGAGTTGGGCCTGGGTTGGAACCGGAGTAGATTCATTATTGCTGTGGTGGGTTTGAGAATATGCACAATTGGAACCAAACTTGTTGCAGCAGCAGTTAGAACTGGACTTGTTTTGGCAGCAGTGAGTCTTAAATGTTTGGGTGCGTTTTGCAATTGGATTATCCCAAACTGTAGCACTGTTTTAGTTATAAGTAAAAATTCAGCCATTTCCTCTGGGTTTTCTTCCTGTGATTCAAAAAAAATGTAGCTTGTACCAGTTGTCTGCAAAGCTTGAAAAAAGCCTCAGTAGGAGGAGTATTTGATAAGTTCTGATGGATCTTTTGCATTCTTTCTATCATATCTTCCACACTCTACCATTACCCCTCCTGTTGTTGATTGGCTCTTCATTCCTCTGTGAGGCAAGTGCAGACCACAGGGTGCTGTCAAAGAAGCTGTCAGGCTTTTGCTGCTGTATCCTTCAGTCCTTAATACGCGATTACCTGCATGTTGCTGTAGATGGCAAGCTTATGCCTTACTGTGGGCATGGATGTTCCCAAGAGTGCACATGCTCGCACATACCCAGCGCAACCATCCATAGTCTCTGCCGTGTGGAGATCAAGAACACTTTGGTCCACTAGTTTTTGTCCTTTACACTTTATTTTTAGTGTTTTTTTGGAGAGTCTTCTTGAAGATAACAGATCCCATATTGTGCCTGCGATCCTCAACAGGACTAATTCCTGCAGGAGTTGGTACTCTGTCTCTTTCCCACACTGATGAACTGTTGGGAACTTTCGATCTATTGCCACAATTTGCTGTACAACTTCTGAGACACGCTATCAAGACACTTGCACTAGTTTGCCTTGAGTCTCATGTCAAAACAGAGTGCAGTTTGCTGCTTGGTTAATTTCAGAATCTCCTAGGACTTCATTGGCTCCCCATTTCCCTTTTTATGGGAGATTCTCCATCTCACTTCTATTTCCCAAGTCTGTCTTGCATTTGTAAATGGTCCTTTTTTTTTAGTGTTGGCATTTCTTTGAGGTAAAGTTAGCTTTTTCTTGTAATGCTCTTTTACTTGGAGGTGCTCCTTCCTGCCATCATGGAATATTGCATAAATACAAATTATGTTTTGCGTGCGTGTGTATAGTGGATATAAAAAGTTTACACACCCCTGTTAAATTGCCAATTTTTTTATATAAAGAGACTACAAATCATTTCAAAACTTTTCCCACCTTTAATGTGACCTATACCCTGTACAATTCAATTGAAAAAAAATCTGTTAGAGGAAAACTATAAAAAATAAAAAATGTACAATAAGCTGGTTCCATAAGTGTGCACACCCTTCAACTAATACTTTCTTGAAGCGCCTTTTGATTTAATTACAGCATTGTCTTCTTGGGTACACGCCTGCCATCAATTAGACTGATTAACCCCAAATAAAGTTCAGCTGTCCTAGTAGGATTTTCCTGACATTTACTCTTGCCTCCTACAGCAAAAGCTGTAGTTCGCAGAGAGCTTACAAAGCATCAAAGGGAACTCATTGTTGAAAAAATATCCGTCAGGAGAAGGGTGCAAACATATTTCCACAGCATTGTATATACCATGGAACACAGTGAAGACGGTCATCAAAAAGTGTAGAAAATATGGGACAACAGTGATGTTGCAAAGAACTGGACCTCCCTCCAAAGTTGATGAAAAGCGGAGACGAAAACTGGTCAAGGAGGCTGCCAAGAGACATACAGCGACACTGAAGGAGCAGCATTAATTTCTGGCAAGTACTGGTTGTGTACTACATGTGACAATCTCCTGTATTCTCCATATGTCTGGGCAATGGGGTAGAGTTGCACGATGGAAGCCTTTTCTTACACAGAAAAACATCCATGCCCGGCTAAAATTTGCAAAACTATGCATAGTCTCCCAAAAACATGTGGGAAAATGTGTTATGGTCCGAGACCAAGATTTAACTTTTTGGCCACAATTCCAAAAGGAACGTTTGACGCAAAAACGCTATCACCAAAAGCACACCATCCCCTCGTGAAGCATGGTGGTGGCAGTATTATACTTTGGGGTTGCTTTTCTTTAGCTGGAACTGGGGCTTTAGGCAAGGTGGAGGGAATTATGAACTGTTCGAAATACCAGTCACTTCTGGCCCAAAGCCTTCAGGTGTCTTCTAGAAACCTAAAGATGAAGAGGAATTTCACCTTTCAACATGACAATGACCACAAGCATACATCCAGATCAAGAAAAGAATGACTTCACCAGAAGAAAATTAGTTTTTTTAATGGCCCAGCCAGAGCGCACCTAAATCCAATAGAAAATCTGTGGGATGACCTGAAGAGGGCTTTGCACAAGAGATGCCCTCTCAATCTAACAGATTTGGAGTGCTTTTGCAAGGAGGAGTGGGCAAATATTGCCAAGTCAAGATGTGCTATGTTGGTAGACTCCTACCCAAGAAGACAATGCCATAATTAAAATCAAAAGGTGCTTCGACAAAGTATTTAAGGGTGCGCACACTTATGCAACCAGCTTTTACATTTTTTATATTTTCCCCCAACAGGTTTAGTTTTTCAGTTGAATTGTACAGGTTATAGGTCATTATTAAAGATGGGAAAAGTTTTGAAATTATTTATTGTGATTTCATTTTTTATATCACAAAAACCTGGCATTTTAACAGGGTGTGTGTGTAAACTTTGCTTGCTCATGATGCATCAGACGTGGTACACATGCTTTACCAGTGTCCAAATTTGACAAGTTTGTCTGGCCCCATTCTTCTTGCTCACTGTTGTCTGGCCCCAACTGTTTCCTTGGTAGATGGGCCTTATATGTTTTCTAACTTCTCATTTGTACCCATGATGGTGTTAAGGATACTGACATCTGTTAATATGAAGTCAATGCCTGCAGACCTTTTTGTGTTGACTTATGGCTCTGATTTCAAGACCAGTGTTGGATGTTAATTGGGATTTGGACTGAGACTGTATTAATGTTTTCTTTGTCTAAAATTGTTACAGTTCTAGCTGCCTTTATTACAATAGCAAAACACTAACCATAGTTTGCCAAATACCTTGCCTTGACCATTGATTCAACAAAGGATGTTAACTCTAGTACCAGATTTATATAATCAGTTCAGCATTTTCATAATTTTTCATCTTTAATAATTTTGTATCATTGGCATTGAACCACATTTCATAAAACCAGTTTAGTACATTGTAAGCCCTTTTGCATTACCGCTATCATATCTGCATCAAAGTTGCATATTTAGTGAATCAGACTTAAAGAGTTGCATATTTAATAAAAAAGAGGCATCAAGGTAGATTAAATGGCCAAAGCCATGTGTTTATTGCCAACTACTGCCCGTGACCTTTTCTAACGGAAGCAAATTATTTAGAGATGGGCGCAAGGCAGGAATGTCAAGGAGGCCATTTCTGTATTCCATAGCATTGCCTTAAACCTACAGGACAACAGACACCACTATTGATATCTAGCCCTTCTGATTCATCATGCCCACATCACAACCACTTTTTTCACAATTCTTCACAAGTCCTCTGGGCCCATTTGCAATCTGCCAAGGAGCCATTGCCAGGCTGATGCGTCCCCTGGCAACAATCCCTCGGCAGTGTCTGGCCTGTGAAAGGTCCAGCTAGTCATCTGGTTGCTAATAAGGAAAGAAGGTAATCAGTGTATATGGCCCTGACCCATTTGTCCTGAATATCTCCAAATAGATTTCTGCAGAATACAAAATGATTCAAAAATGCTGGCAATCTCTTAACGCATTGTTCCTGAGTAGCAATTTACTACACAACAAGCTAAACCATATAATCAGTATGACTTAACCTGTACGAAACCAGCATAATACTACCATGTAAATTTCTACACTGAGCACCCCAGATTAATTCTAGAATGCCAGATATTAGCATTTCTTACTTTATTACTCGGAAAATGCACACAGTCACAGAAACTGTAGTCCTCTATCAACTTAAGTGAATTTCATTAATACTTGGACATTTATTTGGTTTTGACTAGAATTTTTAAACTAAGAAGCTGAAATGAATGCTGCAACCTTTATTTCATGACGCAGAGGACCTTCTATCACATTAGGGTATTATTTTTATTAATCAGATTGGAATGTTAATGCAAATATTTTCTTTTATTTTTATTTTCCAAGTAAATCTGGAGTACTTGGTTATTTACTTCTTTCTCCCTTACTAACCTTTGTTTGTATTGCTGAATTCTTGCCACCCAGCTGATGTAGATATCTAAAGGCAAGACCATGTGTTTGCACATATGCAGATGTTCATCGTGTTACACTGCTGCAGTCATCACACTTGGGTTATCCTGCCATCAGGCGGTCCCGCAGTCGGCCAGAGTTCCAAAGTCTTGGTCTGGCGTCTGTTGCTGTCGCTTCTTCCCTGACGTCAGTGCGCCAGGGGGGTATATAAGGCATCCGACGCCATTTTCTTCAGTCTTTCTTGTCACGCGGTGCCCGAAGCAGAAGCAAGTTTGCAAGTGCCGGTCGGCCGACTCCTGAGATTTTCTAATCTAATTTCAGACCGAAGTCTTCAATAAAGCTAAGTACCCTGTTGGGGAACCTTTTCTTGCCTCAGTCCGATGTCAGAAAAAGTTAACAATTGCATTTCTTGTGGGAGGCAAATACCTCATAAGGACTTTCATTCTTATTGTATTCCTTGCCTAGGCCCAGACCACGATGTCACAGGTTGTCTGTTTTGTGCTCTGTTTAATAAACGAACTATTAAACGTCTGTTTGATTTTGCCCGACATTACTTTGGTAGAAAATTTAATTATACCATGCCGTCGGAGCAACCGACTACCGGCATGCATAAAAAAACGCAAGGATAAGGACAGGCAGCCTAGACCCAAACCAGACTCAGAGGCCTCTGCTGGGCCTGTCACCTGTTCTCCGGTTTTCAGTGAGGCGCCTATGCAACCCCTGACGACCCCTGATTTAGAACCCCAGACTGCTGCTGATACCCAAGCGGAGAGTACTAGGCCGCCGCAGCCTTCTTCTTTAGGCCCTTCCGACTCAAGAGCAGAAGGAGATTCCGGTGCAGTAGAGACGCCTTCAGTTGCAGAAGGTGTCTTCAGACTGACAAGTCACACTCACCATTAAATCTTATGCTAAGCTAAAAACTCCTTTAAAAACAGAAAAGACTGTACATCAGTCTCCAGTACAAGGCCCCATGCCTAAGAAACACATGCTTAAGATGGCTGAAGATTTAATTACCCTAATCAGGGGTTCCCATCCCCCTCCTGATAAAAGGCCAAGACAAGAGGATTATGCTTCCTCTGACCAGGTTTCGATTTCCTCATATTCTTCAGAGGAACAGGAATACTCTTTTCCCCCTTATGAAGATTCTGATGCTGAAGAGTCTATTCCCTCAGCATCTCCCCCAGAAGACTACTCCTTTGGGGAAACTTTACATGCCATGAGGGAACATTTCCATTGCGAAGGCCAGGATTACTCTGATTCTAAGAAAAGGCTCCGAGAGTGCCTTTTACTACCCCAGCACAGACCACTTGCTATCCCTCCCGTGTTGGACATTGCGGATGATGTTTACTTAGAATCCCAGACTCTCTACCTCCTGCTCAAGCCAAACCAGACAGATTAAGTCCCCGACTCTCACAAATTCCTATATAAAAGCCCTGTTGCTGACCCTGAAACCATTTCCCAGGGTCCCAAAGGGCATAAGGCCTCTATTGCTAAAAATCCTGTACTCTCTGAAAGGGATTCCAGAGCACTAGATAGATGGGGAAAGAAAGTATACACCTCAGCTACTCTAGCTATGAGGGCCTTAAATTGCCAGTTTCACATGCTGAAATAGCAATTCCTGATGTCTCAAAACAAAAAATGACCACACATTCAGAGCAGCCTGATTTCAAGGAAATGCAGGATTTGTTGCATGCAGCTGAACAGGTGGGCAAACATACTTAATGTGGATTTGATTAATTGGAAGCTTCATGTAGAGCAGCAGTGACTGGGTCTGTCATATGTAGACATGCTTGGTTAAAAGAACAAACCCTGCCTGATCATGTTAAAGCAAAGTTATTGGATGCACCTTTACAGCAGGATGTTTTATTTGGTGTAAAAGCAGAAGAGGTTTTAAAGAAAATGGAGGATAAGGCAAAATCTATGCAGACGGTCAATGATTTTTTTACAGGTTCAACCCCCTCGTTTCAGCAGAAATTGGCCAACAAAAAACTGGTCCTTTCCAGCTTCTGACAGACCACAGAGGGGTAAATACAGACGCCCAAGGGGCAGAGGTCAGTCACAAGGCCCTTACAAACCTCACCAATGGGGTGCCGCTACCCAGAAAGGAGTTGAAGACAGGCCCCAAGCTAACAGAAGACAAACGCAGTGACTTAACTGCCAAGCAAATCCCTCTTGGCAGCTCCCTTGGGAGGAAAAGTAGCACTTTTTGCAGACAGCTGGCACATCACAAGACAAATGGGTCCTAAACATTGTCTCAAGGATACAGATTCCACTTTCGCACCTTGCCAAGGATAAAAGGAATGCCAAACCTGCCACCAAATCAATGGGCAGAGGCACAAAAACAAATTACAGCTCTTATGGACATGAGAGCCATTCAACAGGTACCTACACAGGAGCAAAGACCAGGATTTTACTCAAGACTCTTTCTAGTCTCCAGAAAGGACAAAGCCTGGAGACCCATTCTGGACCTTTCAATTCTAAACACTTATCTGCAAGTACCCAAATTCAAGATGCTAACACTACAGCAGCTTCTTCCCATGCTGGGCAAGAAGGCTTGGCTAGTAACGTTGGATCTCAAGAAGGCATACCTGCATGTCCCTATCAGACAAAATTGCAGAAGGTACCTCCGTTTTATTGCAGGTTCAACCCATTATCAATTCTCTGCACTGCCCTTTGGCTTATCTACTGCGCCCAGGGTCTTCACAAAATGCCTGGCACCAGTAATTGCGTACTGCAGACAGAGGAATTCAAATATACCCATACCTGAACGACTGCCTTATTCATGCAGAAAGCAAGGACATTCTTTTAAAGCATCTGGCGTTTGTCAAACCTTCTACGTTGCCTAGGGTACACAGTAAACGAAAAGAAATCAAAACTAGTGCTCTCACAGAACATAATATTCCTGGGTGCCAGCTTGAATACAATGGCCCAGATGGCTTATCTCGCGCCAGACAAGCAACAACAGCTGACTCAATACTTCAAAATGATGGCAACAAAGACCCAACTCCCTGCAAGAAAAATTCTGCAGGCCTTGGGATTCGTGGCATCTTGCATACTCCTAATACCATTTGCAAAACTGCATATGAGGAAATTACAACGGTACCTGAAAAGTGTATGGACTCAACACAGCCATAGCTTGGAAACAATGATACCACTTATTCCCTGCCTTCAACAGGAGTTTCTATGGTGGGCACAGGCATGTCACCTCAACAAGGGCTAACCTTTTACCTTACCCACAGCCAGGCAAGCTATAACAGATGCATCGGACTGTGCCTGGGGAGCACACATGGCAGGACAGTGCATTCAGGGTAAATGGGATACAGAACAAAGGCATCTGCATATCAATCAAAAAGAAATGCTAGCTGTACAGAATGCCCTAACAGCTTTCAAAAACCTCTTGCATCCAGGACAACTCCTAATAAAGGCTGACAATACCACAGTAATGTACATAAACAAGCAAGGGAGCACACACTCCTACCCCCTATGCAGGCAAGGAATGACCTTGTGGAACACTGCACTGACTTGCCAAGTTCAACTACAAGCACAATTCCTGCCAGGAAAGAAAAACACATTGGCAGACGACCTAAGCAGAAACATTATGGATCCCCACGAGTGGAAACTAGATCCACAAGTATTTGGAGTGATAACTCAAAAATGGGGACGCCTAGACATAGATCTGTTTGCCAACCCCCAAAACTACCAACTTCGAAAATTTTGCACAAGGACATTCCACCCACTAGTTTGGAAAGTGGACGCCCTCTCATTCAGTTGGAAAACATTAACAGTGTATGCCTTTCCTCCACTGCCTCTTCTAGCAAAGGTGCTGCTGAGTCAGATTTGAGGCCACAAATGATACTCATTGCTCCAGACTGGCCACGCCAACACTGGTATCCAATAATGGTCCACTGCCCACCATGGATTTTACCCCAAATTCCTCACCTGCTCACTCAGCAAAACAATCAGATTCTACACAGCCAGCTCAAGACTTTAAATCTGGCTGCATGGCAAATTAGCTAAACAACCAGCCAATACCTCTATCTAAAGCTGTTATGGATGTCATTCTGGAAGCCAGGAGGCCCAGCACCAGGAAAGCCTATTCAGACAAATGGAAAAGATTTTGCGCCTGGAACCAGGCTAAAGGCCAAAATCCCCTTGTTCCAAACCTTCCTCCGATTCTACAATATTTAACTGAGATGTTGCACAAAGGACTTTCTTTTTCATCTATTAAGACTCACGCCTCAGCGATTTCAGCTCACTGCAACACGGATCCCCCTTTATTTTCACATCCACTCCTAAGACAGTACCTCAGAGGGGCTAAGAACATAAGACCACCCAGGAGAGCACCAACACCAACTTGGGATCTCAACTTTGTTCTGGAAAAGCTTACACTACCGCCCTTTGAACCAGCTATTTCAGCTGATTTAAAGTTTCTATCATGGGAAACTGCCCTGCTACTAGCTATAACTTCAGCTAGAAGAGTCTCGGAGCTACAGGCCCTAATGGCAGTGGAGCCTTTCCTCATTTTTCATCAAGACAGAGTCGCTCTACGAACTAACCCTTCCTTTATTCCAAAGGTGGTATCCAGTGTGGCCCTAAACCAAACCATTCATTTGCCCACCTTTTTCCCAAACCCCCAGAACAAAGGAGAAAGACTCCTGCACTCTTTGGACATTCACATGCAATTACGTTGCTACTTGGATAAGACTAAGGCTTTCAGAAAATCTGACCAGCTCTTTGTATCCTATGCTGCAGGATCACAAGGAAAAGCTATCTCGAAACAGACCATTTCAAAGTGGATAGGACATTGTATAAGTTTCTGCTACACACATCATGGGAAACCGGTACCTGCTAGCATTAGGTCCCACTCCACCAGGGCTACAGCTACATCAACAGCCTTTCTCAGGGGGGTACCAACCAAGGATATTTTGGAAGCTGCAACTTGGAGTTCAGTGCACACCTTCACCAAACACTACCACTTACCTCTATACTCTAAGACCAGAGCTGGCTTTGCCACTACAGTTCTGCAGGGCCTACTAGCTTCTCCAAACCCTGTTTAACTCCACCACCCATCCTTCGCTTTGGGATTCAACCCAAGTGTGATGACTGCAGCAGTGTAACACGATGAGCATAGTGCAGTTTTGTACCTACCATAAATGTAGATGATAGTGTTCACACTGCTGCAGTCCAGGTTACCCTCCCTCCATCCCCTCTGAACTAGCTGAACTTTTCTATACCTATCTATCTGATACAACCTTTGTGGTGTATTTGCTTGTAACTGAAGGTATTCTTTGTATTTTCTTTACATGTTTTATTGGCAATATGTATTGCCCACCTACTGGGGGCACCTGACATCTGGGGCAAGAAAAACTGAAGAAAATTGTGTCTGATGCCTCTTATATACCCCTGGCGCACTGACGTCAGGGAAGAAGTGACAGCAACCGACACCAGACCAAGACTTTGGAACTCTGGCCGACTGCGGGACCGCCTGATGGCAGGATAACCCAAGTGTGATGACTGCAGCAGTGTGAACACTCTAACATCTACATTTATGGTAGGTACAAAACTGTACTGTTCATAGGTAGGTACTAGACTATCTGCATGAGGGGCATTTATAAGCCTAGCCAGTGTGTCAATCTTTCGCCACCCCATTGATTAATTAACTGAGCCTCTGTCAAGAAGAGCCAATGAATTGATCCCAGGAGTGTATTTTCTGTTACCATCCACTCGTCAAGGTTTCTCTTGAGCGTTGGTGAGGGGCTCTGCCTAATTTAGTTAGGGATTTTGTTCCAAAGCATGGGGAGTCTCTGACACAGGAATCTATCCCTCCATCATGTTCTATTTATTGTTGTGGCGAGGTTTAGCTCAGAGCGAGTGGCTCACAATGACTTGGATTTAGTTAGGTGGAGCATGTCCATCAATTCTGAGTTGGACATGGCTTTGTAAGTCAGGCAGAGATCACCTCTGAGTAAGCAATATGCCACTGAGTACAGCCAGAGTTTTTCCGGTTGGGCGGCATAGGACACATGTTTGAGGCCAGTAATCCTTTGTGAGGTACTTTTGTGGTCTTTCCAGCTGTTGGAAGTGTCTTGAGGTACATCCCAAATGGGGCATTGTACTCTATGATGGGTCTGATGAGTGACGAGTAGAGGGGCACTATAACCTCTCTATTTCTAGATGCGAACCCTTTAGTAATTAGATGGGCTACATAGGATTTCCTAACTACTTTGGCAATATGATTGTCAAGGAGAGATTACTCTCTCCCTGGGTCCCCAGATCTCTTTATTACCTCTTCTGTATTGAGGGCTGCCACCTATGTGGTAATTCATGGGTGTTTTGTTTTTCCCCAAATGGGATGACTATGCATTTTTTGGCATTTAGCTTGAGACCATGACTTTGATACCAAGTGTCCTTCTCAGTAATGCCCTTTTGGTGAATGTCCATGTCAGCTGGAGTTAATTATGGCTCCCAGTTTGCAGTCATCTGCGAACCTCGTTAGCCATAGTCGTCCTGTGTTTGCCTGTACTTCTAAGAAGTATATGCCGAACAGTAGGGGTCCCAGGACCGAGCCTTGTGGGACACCACTTGTGACTGATTTAGAGTCAGACCTGGAGCCCGCTATTCTTAACGTGCGAGTTCTGTCTGTAAGCCAGTTGGCAACCCATCTCATCACGTAGGGGTTTATGTTCAGGCTGGTGAGTTTTTCTATAATTCCTGAGTCTGGAAAGGTGTCAAAAGCCTTAGCAAGGTCAAGGTAGGCTGTGTGAACCACCTTCCCTTAATCTATGGCCTTGGTGACTGTCTCGAAGAAGTCAACCAGGTTTAGTAGGCATGATCTGCCCTTAAAGCAGAACTGGGTCGCGTCAAGTGTTTGGAGGTTCCCAATGTCTTTGTTAATGAGTTCCATGATGATGCTCTCCATAGCCTTGCAGACCAGGCTAGTCAGGCTTATGGGGCGATAGTTACCAGGGTCAGTTGTGGCGCCTCCTTTGTGGAGCAGAATAACCGTTGCTGTGTGCCATTCTATGGGCACGTAGCTTGTGGAGGCTGAGGTTGAGCAGTGTGCTTAGGTGAGGGGTTAGTTCGTTCTGTAGTTTGCGCAAGCCGCAGCCTGGGACACACCATCTGGCTCCATTGATGCTGTGCTTTTGGCTTTTGAAAGGGCTGTTTTCACCTGTGCGTGTCTGATTTCTGTGACGCTACACTTTTCCAGTATTGTTGTGGGCCCTTTTGAGGGTGAGAGTGGGTGAAGTTTGCACTGAATCTATCTGGCAGGATGTTGGCAATATCAGTAGGTTCAGTATATTTTGTGCTATTTTGCACTAGCTCAGAGCATATCTGCAAGTTGCCACTTAGATTCTTGACATAGCTAAAGAAGTCTTTATCTTTCGAATCCTTGGATATTTTTCTTTCGAAGTTAGCCTTGGATGATTTTATGAGGGACCTTAGTTTCTTACTGATACTGATCAAGGAAGTCTTTCCTTCTTGGGATTTGCTTTTTTTTTTTCTGAACTAGTTTCCTCCTCCTGTTGTATTGCCTGTTTATGGCAGGGGTCCACCAGACTGGTTTCCTTCTCTTAGGGGAGTGAGTCTTGGTTTTGCTAGGGATGGCACAATCCATGCATCCTTGTAGGTGCTCATAAAGTGCATTCGGAAAGGTTCTTGCATCTTGGACACGGTTACCCTTTAGTGTGGGGGCTGTGAAACTTACCACCTCTTTCTTAAGGAAGGTGAAGTTTGCTATAGAATAGTTTTTCACTGTGGTTTCCTTGGTTGGGGATGGTGTGGTGTGGACATACACAGTGATTAATTTATGGTCTGATCTAACCAGTGACTGGTTGACCTCTGGTGCAGAACACCTGTCGCCCATGTTGGTGATGACCAGTCCAATATGTTTTCACCTCTGGTAGGGGAGTTTACCAGCTGATGCAGGGCATTTGCGTTGATAAATTCCAGGAAGCGCTGGACCATGGGAGTTTGTACTCGAGTAGTTTTCCCAGTTAACGGTAGGGTAATTGAAATCACCCAATATCCGGGTGTTTGGTAGGACCTTCATGTTTTCCAGTATCTCCAGAAATGCGGAGGGTGGTCTTGGGTCATGGAGGTGATCTGTAGCAGACCACAATTTGCATTGTAGATTTGCCCGATGTTAGATGCACATGGATGATCTGAGGGATCATGCTGCGCCACTAACCTGGAGGTGTAGATATCCTTGATGAATAAGGATACACCCCCTCATTTTGTGTTTCGGTCCATGTTCTGTGGCCGAAATGTGTGGTAGGAGTTATAGACCGGTAGTGCTGGGGTGCTCTGTGGAGCCTTGAACCAGGTTTCAGTTACTCCACTGATGTCGACATTCTCCATACTGAGGAGTGCTTCGAGCGTGTGCATTTTGAGATTTAAACTCCTGGCGTTGAGTAGCTTAACCCTAATTTTTTTTTTTATTTGTGCTGTTTACGGAAGTGGGGTTTGACTTTTGAGCCTTGCCTAAAAAGACGCTATGGGGGCAACAAGAGCATTAGACAGTTTTCGAAAGCCTAGGGGTGACCGGTGCAAGCCGACACTGGAGCCCCTTTGACACCAGAAGCTTAGCCAATTGAAATTTATCATTTTTTCTTTATACTGCGGTGTCATTCTTGGTGAGGGCAGGATGCTACTCAGGGTCATACCCGCCTGGGCTACATGATCAGAGAGCTCTTCCATGTCTCCATGTAGTCCAGGGAGGTACGTCTCTGGTCATTCACACCAACATGAACAATGACAGTCATGTTTGTACTTGTTCTGGAGTGACTTGAGTGCTTGTGCTATGTGGTGGATTCTGGCTCCCTACAGGTAGTTAACAGTAACCTTCTCCTTGTCCAGCCTAGTGAGTGGGACGTCAGTGTCACCTTACAAGAATGTGAGCTAACAGTGACTTAAGTTTTACAACTCAAGGCCTTCACAGTACCCCAAAACTACCAAGGTAAAGCTTTAAAGCATTCTTCCCAAGAATTATAAGTGGAATGCCATAAAACTTCCCCCTCTCTCCCTTCCTTTATAAGTGCATAGTGCTATCTGATCTGTTTTGTCTCTCTCAAGCCTTCCCCTATAAAACCTAATCACACTGCAGGAAGTGGGGGGATGAGAGAACCTTCTGCTTGGAGCACCTACAACACAGTTTTTCTAGTCTTCCAGAAAACTTTAAGCCATGAGTTAAAATCCTGACTTGAATTAGCAGCTAAAAATGACTTTTTGCCCATTTAGAAATATTCCCACTTAAACAGGAATATGCTTAAAATGTTTTCTGTTACACCAAGCCACTTTACAGTGAAACAAAATCGTAACTAAATATTACCAACAAAACAAAGCTTTGAACTAGTATGAAATATTCCAGCCTTTCTCGAAGAAATTCTGTGCATTGACCCATTACTTCCCCCCACCTTTCTTTACTTCTTTTTCTTCCTTAAAGAAATTAACACTAAAACTGAAATGGTTACAGTATTCTGCTACCTAGCCACAGAATCCCAGCCAACCAACTGCTGTTTTCTCCACCAAGGTTTAGAAATATGTTGGCAGGTAAAATAAGCGAATAAGTCCGCAAGGTTATCAAATGTAAGCATAGGCTTATGCGGTCCTGAACAAGAGTTTCTTTCCTTTTCCATACCTTTCTATCCACAATTGCCCATTGTATTCATTTACAGCCAGCAAATGACTATAAATTCAGTAAGACCTGGATTAAATTTCATGACCCAACCAGCTGAATTATTATTCATTTTATTTTCTAAGAAATTAACCGGACATGATTTACTTGTTTGGTTCACTAACTTGTGCTTAACACAAGTTAGTGAACCAAACGTGATTTATGTTGCATTAAGCATGTAAGCAGGCCCCAACTCAGTCTTGCCATGTGATTCTTCACTGACCCCAGCCATCCAATTAATTGCAAGCCACAACTGTTTTAGATTGCTAAGAAATGTAATTTCAGATTTTACTAAATTCTTGCATCTCATCCCTAAACCCCAGGCTACACTTAGGCCTGTGTGCCATTGTTTCACGCCTTTAGTGAACCTTAATCCCATAGCAAACCCTACTTGAAAGTTTTAAACCTGCTGTCATTTAAATTTAGCCTTATACATTCAAGTACCTATTTTACCCGCTAGCCTCTTTGTAACCTAATCTCCAGGCCTTTCAAAACTAAGGACTGATTTGAATTAACAAGATTGTTCAAACTAAAACCAATACATCAAATAATTAAAAAAAAATCTGCCTACATGCCCTTAAACCAAAATGTCTTTAAACTTCAACAATAACATAACTAGCTTTTTCTCTTATGCAAAACATCAAAGGCTCCCAACCTGGACTCTCATGCAAAATCAAAAAGTCCCCTACCTTTTTCACATAGATCACCCCCGTTTTTCATACTGGGAAAGCTGCTAAGGTAGAGATCCAAAAGCTGCCAAGGTAGGGATTGTAAAGACTTCTCTGCTTTGTTCTCAGCCTTTTCAGTCCCCTGAGAGAACAGCCCAACCCACCTGATCTTTCCTGTACCTAGTTGTCTCCCCTTCTGAAACCTGAGTCCGAGCTGACCTGCTTCAGACAAGTCACTGGCATGCCAGCTGTTGTAGTTTACTTTTGATAGGGTTGCCTGGTTTATACATCTGATGCCACTCCAAAGTCAAAACTAAAGGCCAAACAGAAGGCTGCCTACAGCTTGCTTCAGCCCAGGCCTTCTCCGTCCATCCCACTAGGTCTACCCTTGGGACCATGTCAGGCTGGCTGAAGGTATCTTGGACTTCATGAGATCAGGCACTTCAGACCTGGTAGGACCCTTGATAAATTATCTTGGGGGAAAAAGGACCGTCTCCCCCAAGGAGTAAGAGTTTTCTGATACTTAAGATTGTGCGGATGAGCCAGCATGTGTTGACCCAGATTTCTTCAGTCATATGGTGACTCTGAAAAACTTGCCTCTGCTTCACCACCTCAGGATTTTACCTTTGGAGAGACCCTTCATAAGATGTGTTCAATTGGGAGACTCAGGATTGTCCCCTCAGAGGAATTCAGACTACTTGAGCACAGACGTCTACCATTTCTCTAGTGTTAGAGGATGTGAATGATTCTTACTCTTCCCTGCAGCCTGACTCCCAATTACCTGTCCCAGGAAGCCAGACCATTTTGTAGAGTTGTGTTCCCACAAACATTTTTTTTTTTTTTCAAAAACAAGGTTACGGACCCTGAGTTTTCATCTCTTCCCAAGGCAGCCAAAGGCAGCACATCTAGAAATCCCTAGCCTAATGAAAGTGGGTAGAACTCTGGATAAAAAGCTTACTGCTACTCTGACCACAAGAGCTTTGAACGGTCAGTTTCATATGGTCAGATTCCAGGAAACTGTCCAGGGACAGGTAAAAGTTGGAGATGGAATGCAAAGCTCTCCAGAAGGATCTGTTAGAATTCTTAACTGCTGTTCACAGGTGCTAAAAACATTCCTTGCCTAGGGGCTTCTGGCATCCAAACTGTTCAGTCATAACAGTTCTCAGCTGTGTGCAGCAGCAACTGTCCAGATGCCATAAGCTTCCATTCTGCAGTTTTCCTCTTCAGAAGGAAATCAAATACATTTCGCAAAACTACTTCAGCAGTAATGTAACACTGGATTTAAAATTTTCAGTCAAGGAGATTATAACCACACAAGTTGTAGATCAGTGTGGCAGTCTGTTCAGGTTTGCTGCTGTGGACTAAAGCTTTCTGCTATGCTGCATTCAGGATAGCTATTTGGCATGCCTGGTACCCAGGGTTACTGTAAGCTAAGCAATATGAACATTATGAACAAACGTCAGTACAGATTAGCGCCATAGGTTTTACTGCATTCTGTCCAGTATGTCGGAATCATAAACCAACTCTTGACTCAACCACCCATTTTTCTCTGACTAGTTCTGTTGAGGATAGATCTGGTCATCCAGAGCCAACATTAAGCAAAGTATGTTTAGATAATACTGTAATACTGGTATGTTTTTGCTACTGTATTGATAAAATCCTGTTTGGATTTGTAAAAATCAAGACTATTGTTTATAAGACCCTTTTCTTGACACTCATTTTGCTGTGTAAAAGCCTTGGTGTAGAACCTCTACTAAACTTGGAAGCAGAGTAGTGAATTGGAGTACATTTCTTTCCTAGGCACTTACAGCGTTACTATCTGACGATAGTAAGTTTGGATTCATTGTGATAGATGGAAGTGGGGCACTGTTTGGAACTCTCCAGGGAAACACACGAGAAGTATTGCATAAGTTCACAGTGGATCTTCCAAAGAAACATGGTAAGTGTTAGAGGATGTCTTCACTGATAAGTTCACTGTGCAGAAATAAAATGCTGTTCTGCAGCATGGATACTAGTGGTATATTTGTGGTAGTGGGCAGCATGCAGTCTCACTTATTTGGACTTGCATTTGTTTGACATTTGCATGGTGTCCTGTTCCCATGTTGCAGTATTCATAACCTTTGGGATTCCCCGCCTAGGTGAACCAAACATCAGGCCAGTGTACAAAAGACTTTTTTTTTGCAACTGCATGATGCATGTGACTACGTACACAGCAAGGCAGCCATTGTAGGTCGTAAAGGTGACATCGGAATATACCATTTTTCAGAACGTTTCTGCTGCTGGTCTGAATGCAAGCTTCTACTGTTTGTCTGATTGCAGAGTGTTTGCTGGTTTCAGATAAGTACCCTGTTGGGAAAAGCTTTGTTTTTGCTGCTGCCTGTTTGAGATTAATGTCATCTATGAAAGGCAAGTGACTAAGCTTCTGGTGTCATTCAGAGGGGATCCAGTATCTGTCTGCCTGGGACAACATGATCGACACACTATGATGCTTTGCCAGAGATGGTCTGCACCTGTTGCCCCTGGGATTCAGTTACTGGCTTAAGGCTCTTGCCACCCCTATAGTGCCTTTTTAAGACAAAGTTCAAAGGACAAAACCACCACTGTAACGGGTACAAGCATGCAAAATCTGAAGGTAATGCTACTCATTGCTAGAAGTCTAAACCTCAAAATGCACTTTCTCGAGGCACTCCTAAAAGTGGAGAACATCGGTATTGTACAGTAATTGAGACCTGGTGCAAGGCTTCATGAAGCCCCCCTGCAATACCAGGCTACAACTCTTACCACACATTTCGGCCACCAAACCAGGACCGAAACACTAAAGGTGGAGGAGTGTCCATATTCACCAAGGATATTCACAACACCAGGCTAGTTGCCCAACACAATGCGTCTGAAATTCTCCAGGTGCATCTAATACTAGGTAAGACTGCAATCCAAATTGTAGCTTGCTATAGATCCCCCACCATGCCCCAGGATTCTCACTGCACCTTTCTAAACGTGCTGGAAAATATTAAGATAACAAAACACCCTACTACTCGGTGATTTCAACTACCCTGCCATTAACTGGAAAAACTACTCTTGTACCAACACCTTTGCCCAACGGTTCATGGAATTCATAAATTCCAACGCCTTGGATCAACTAATGCTTAGTCCCACCAGGGGCTCCAATATCCTAGACCTGGTCATTACCACCATGGGAAATCGATGTTTCACACCTATGGTCACACCCCCTCGTTCATCAGGTCTGACCATAAGCTTAATCACCCTTGACATCCACATCCCACCCCCACCCCCCAGTAAGAAAACATCCGTAAAAAAAAAACTTCTCCAAAGCCACCTTCATGCTACTCAAGTCAGAAGTGACTAACTTCATGACACCCATGCAGACAGGAACTGTAAGTTCGACTGAATCCTGCACTAAGGCACTGCACGAGCACGTCCACTTGTGCATGAATCATGTCATCTCCAATAGAACCAAAACGCTTTCCTCCAAAAAAAGGAAGCCAATCTGGTGGTCTTTTGCCATAAACTTTGCAACAAAAGGAAGAAACTGTTGCAGAAAAGAGGAAAATCCCAGGATGCAAAAAAAAAAAACTCCCTTAGCATCAGTAAGAAGCTGAGATCCCTCAAAATCCTTGAAAGCTAGTTACGAAAATAAAATTGCCAAAGATTCCAAAGACATCCACAAGGCATTCTATAGCTATGTCAAAAATCCTAAATGGCAATGCTCAGGTCTGCTCTGAGCTAAACAGAATGGTATTAAATATGCTGATCCCAAGGATGTTGCCAGTATCCTGGTATATTAATTCCGTGCAAACTTCACCCCCGCCCCACCCCCTAAAGAGCCCATCTCAATACCGAAAGATTGCCAAATTTGGTAAGAATGGCCACACAGTTAAATGCACTCTCCAAAGCTAAGAATACAGCATCCATGGGACCAGATGACATCCCAGGGTGTGTTCTACATGAACTACAAAATGAACTGGCACCTCACCCAATTGTCATTTAATCATAGCCTCACCTCTGGCTTCGTGCCCACTGAGTGGCGCACAGCTACAGTTATCCACAAGGGGGAGGAATCCACCTTGGATCCCGACAACTACTGCTCCATCAGTCTCCCGAGCCTGATCTGCAAGGCCATGCCAACATATTATGGAACTTATAAACAAAAGACATTGGCAACCTTCAAACACTGGATCTCGCGCAGTTTGGGTTTGTGAAGGGCCGATCTGGTCTCCTGAACCTAATTGACTTCTTTGAAATCAGTCCCCAGAGTCGTGGACAAGGGTAAGGTGGTCTGGTCCACACAGCCTATCTGGACCTTGCCAAGGCCTTTGACACCATCCCCCACTCTGGAATCATTGATAAACTAAGCTGGACATTAATCCCTATGTCAGTCGATGGGTTGCCAACTGGCTTACTGAGAGAACCCACACTGTAAAAATAGCCAACTCCAAATCCAGCTCCAGACAAGTGGACTACCTCAGGGTTCAGTCCTGGGACTGCTCTTGTTTGGCATCTACTTCTCTGAAGTGCAGAACAACACTAAGGGATTCTGGCTGACAGTTCGCAGATGATTGCAAACTGGGAGTCATTATTGAATCCCCAAATGATGTGGATATCCTACAAAAGGGCCTTATAGAAACAGATGCTTGATGCCAGAGCCATGGGCTCAAGCTCAATGCCAAGAAATGTATAGTTATCCCCCTTGGGGAAGAACATGTACCCGTGAATTGCCACATAGCTGGCAGTACACTAAACACCGAAAGTGTTATAAGAGACTTGGGGACACAGGTGGACAGTAGTCTCACCTTCGGTAACCACATCGCCACAACAGTCAGGAAATCCTATGTGGCACACAATCACTAAGGGCTTTTCATCCAGAAAAAGGTCATTGTCCCACTGTACTCATCCCTCATTAGACCCATTATGGAATACAATGCCCCGTTTGGTATGTACCTCTCAAGACATGCGCAACAACTGGGAAAGGCCGCAGAAATACCTCACTAAAAGAATCACTGGCCAAAAGCAGATGCCCTATGCTGATGGTACTCTGTCGCATATTTACTCAGAGGCGATCTCTGCTTGACATACAAGGCCATATCAAACCCAGAGCTGTTGGACATGCTGCTCTTAAAGAAATCCCAATCTGAGAGCCACATGCTCCAGGGATCTAAACCTTGTCATCACAATGAACAAAACCTGCTGGAGGGATAGGTTCCTGACCCAGAGACTCCCCAGACTCTGGAATAGACTGCCCATACGTGTCAAGAGTGCCTCTTGGGCCCTCTTCAAAAGGAACCTTGACTGGATGGGAGTTAGGAGATTCACCCCGGGGGTCACGTCAGTCGCCCTGTTAGGGGTCCAGGGAAGTAAATACTGTGGGAAGTAGTAGCCAGGGAATTGTTATGGCTGGGCTTGTATAGGCCCTAGGGCCAATAGCCTAGTACCAACCTATGAACCTTTGTGGATGTTCTCTAGGGTCAGAGCATGTTTAAAAGTCTTGCACGATTTGCCAGACATTTGTCCCAAAGACACTTCATAGTAGTTTGTTGGCTTTGAACACTTACCTGGAGAATGAACATCTGAAGAGGTTAGCTTTTGGTATGGAGGGCACTGCAGGTCTGTCTGGTGAGCCACTGAAAGCCAAAAAGATCAGGCTCGAAGTTTCGACTGCACCTCCGGATTTGGATGTTCCCCTCAAAGCTAGTGAAGGCCCAGTGGCCCATTCAATTTCTTGTTCCCTACAAGCAGCAGGTACCACTTCGGAAGCTGTTGGGATGGGTGCCACTAGCACGTCCGCAGAGGCATCAGACATCTGTTCAGGGCGATAGAGGGGAACCGTTGCAAACTACTTAGGATGTCCTGAGCGGTGCCCCTCCAGCTCCTCCTATCTTTAGATATCCATACACCAGACCCAGTGCCTAGCCATCATACATCTATTTTTCACAACCTAGGGGATCTTCCTCGTAAGAAGAAATCAAAACAGAAACGTGTTCCCTTTTCCCAGGATCCTTCTCCAGATTGGCAGCCTATCTCACAGGGAGTCCTTAAGACCTTCCTAACTTTAAATCCGTCCTCAGCACAACCTCTTATTTCTGTTCTTCCTCTACTCCCAGGAGATCAGTAGAGGACCAGCAGGCCTCTGGGATACAAGAAGAAATTTCATCACATGAATGCTTTATTTACACCTCAAATAGACTCCCCCCAAGTCATGTTTCCCCTGAATTAGATTCCAACAGTGGGGAACATTCTCCTGAGGAAGATTTGTCCTTTGGAGAAACTTTTTCTAGAATGGCATATTTCTTCAAATGGGAAAGGAAAGTATCAGAAGTTGCTATGACCTGTTGCAGTTGGACTCTGTTGGCCATCCATCCTGTTCTCCCTGCTTTTATGGTTGCCTGTCTGTGTCAGAGTCCAGGTTCTTAACCTCCAGCCCCAAAAGGGCCTGACAGATTCTATAAGGTCCCTGAGGACAGCAGGTTTTTATTTAAGTCCGCCAGCAGATCCTGCAGTTTTCTTTCTGCAGAGAAACGTAAACTTCTTCCCTATACTAATCTGCTCCCTTCTGACAAGGATGCAAAATGATGAAAGGCGGAAAAAAGTGCATACTTTAACCTGGCTTTCAGAGCCATTGACTACCAGACCCACATGTAAAAATGTTCTGCCATTGTTTTGCCAAGCTTCTCAACTGATATCAGACATTCCTGATGCCCCAGCCAAGGCTCAGCTTTTACTGTTTAAGTGCCTGGGCTGAGGTATTAAAGTAAATGCAATTATGATGCAGCTGAGGTTTCTGCAAGATCAGCAGCTTTGGGTTCTGTCCTTAGGAGGTACTCCTAGTTTAGACTCCAGCCTTTGCCTGATGTCCTGGCTAAAATTATGGATGCACCTCAGGACAGTGATGCCTTTAGTGCTGATGCTGCAGCCATTTAAGTTCCTACATGACAAAGGGAAAGAGCTTAAGCAACTGAAGCACCTCTTTGTCTCCAGTTAAGTAACACAGAAATTACTCTTCCAAGACAATTTGTCAGAAGGAAATGATGCAGTTCTCCTTCTCATAAGAAAGGGACTCGTAGGTGGGGATCTTAAGACCTTGGCAGCCCCCCTTTCAGAACAGGCCAGGTAGCCTGACTACCTGGCAAATCTCTCAAACATACCCCTCCCTCTTGGACAGTCTTCACTGACAAGGGAGTCATTTCTAGTAGCCAAAACTGGTACTACATAGTATGGAAATCTGATGTCCTTATTTTCCAGTGTTGCAGTATTCTACGAATGGGTTTACCCTTCGGATCAGCTTGTCCAGCTAGGTTTCCAAAGCTTTTCCAGTCTTTCATGGTGCGTCTGATGTCTGATGTGGAGGGAGGTATGTAAGCCATATAGGTGAGATCTGTACGCACTAGCCCTGAGAACTTCAGCCGCCAGTCGTATGCCAAGTCCCTGCTACTCGCGGACATATGATCTCTTTTGCATTAAAGATAAGTATCCTGTTGGGTCCTTTTTCTTAAGCCCTTTTGTATTTCGTGTCCGGTAAGAGTATGCAACTTTGGTTGTCAAATTCCACAGACACCCATGACCAGTGTCTCTTGTCTGGGGTAGGGATCATGATTACAAAAACTGAGCCATCTGTAAATAGTTAGTCCCTATGACCCTTCGCCGCCACTTACAGGCTGTCTACTTAAACCTTGAGAACCAGCACCCAAGACTGATAGCTCTCAGTATAGAAGTCCCCACTAACGCCCCCTCCGAACCACCAAGGAAGAGGGCCAGGTCCATACAGCCTACTACTCCCACTGTGCCTCTCTGCCATTCCTTAACCTGTAGCCGCCGTCAGCTTGGCTGTGGACCTAGCTTCCACCAATACAGATACAGCAGGTACCTTTCAGGAGGCTGCACAATCTAGAGCGGACGACATGTCCGCGGAGGATGTACCGGCACCTGCTACAGACACTAGGGGAACCAGTACCTTTGGGTGCTTCAGACCCGGCCTCCGCCGCACCAATGATTTCTTCCAGGCCTACCACCAGCCAGACGCCAGCTAGGCCTTCTAAGAAAAAAAAGACTATACACATTTCCCCAGCACCAGAGGCCTTACCTGATTTGCAAGCCTTCAGCCAGAGTCTCTACAATGCTTTCTTGGCCCTCTGGCCTTCCCATGAGTTCAGCAGCACCACCTCTTCTCATCCCTAGGCCTTTATTACCTGAATGAACTGAGCCAGCCTGCAGAGGAGGAACTGTCTGACTCCTCAGAAGGCTCCCTGTCTTACTCTTGCCAGATTTCATCCCCCTTGGGGTATGGATCCCCTGTAGAGGCCTCTGCTGAGCCAAATTCCCCCGTGGAAGACCTAACCTTCGAGAACACTGTTAACCTGATGAGAGAACACTTTACGTGGGAATGCTCAGACATGTCTGAAGCGCAAAAAAGATTTTGAACTTCCAGCCAAGACAAAATTTATAAGAAAGGCATCAAGGCCTTCAGGGTGTAGGCCTCCCAGGAGACAAAGCTGCCCAGCCAAGGACTTCTCAGGCGTCTGGCCAGAGTCCTTCCTTTCCAGATAGAGCAGGCAGTGTCTGCCTGCCACTTTCCTTCCCTACTCCTACCACCGTTCAGGATGTTCACCATGCCCACTCTTTCCCCTCATTCTCCCTCCGGCCTTCATGGTAACCCTGGACATATAAAGGAGGCCTATCTTCACATTCTCATAAAGCCCACCTCCAAGCAATATCCTCCCATTCATAGCAGACTGTTCTCACTTTCAGTTCTGTGCATTGCCTTTTGGGCTGTCCACTGCCCAAAGGCTATTCACAAAGTGCCTAGCCCTAGTAATTGCCTACTGCAGGACAAGGGGAATACAGATACTCCCATACCTAGATGACCTACTCATTCAAGCAACAGACCGTCCTTGGTCACCTTTTGTGCCTGCTGCAGTCTCTACGGTTCCTGATAAATTTTCCAAAGTCCCAACTCTGTCCTACACAGGACATTGTCGTCCAGGGATGTAGACTCAGGACGGACATCAGGATGGCCTCCCTCCCGGAGGAAAAAGTGGTGTCAGTCTCCCATCACTTTTTTAATCTGCCCTCCATTCATCAGCTCCTGACTGCGAGGGAATTCCTAAGACTTTGGGGTACATGGCAGCTACTATCCCCATGTTGCCCTTAGCGAGGTTACACATGAGAAAATTTCAGTGGTACCTATGCTTAGTGTGGACCCAGCACTCGCATCCTCTAGAGTTTAGGGTTCCACTCCTCCCCCGGTCTTCACAAGCAATTAAAATGGCTTGCTCATGTTTCCCAGAATCCGGGCCTGCCCTGCAAATGCTCACCCCTTCTCAGATCATGCACACATGCCTCAGACCTGGGCTGGGGGGCAGCTTCTGGGTCCAAGGACAGTGCAAGGTTTGTGGACAGACTGACAAGTGCACATCAATATCCGGGAAATGACAGCAAAAGTCCTCGCTCTGCAGGCCTTCCAACCTTACCTCCAGCAGGGCCTCCTAAAGATCTTCACAGACCACACCACAGTGATGTGGTACCTGAACAAGCAAGGAGGGACAAATTCCTACCTTCTATGCAGACTAGCTCTACAGGTATGGGATCTGGCTATCTCTCAGGGAATCTTCCCAACAGGCAGCCTACATCTCGTCCCAGCACAACTCGGACAGATTCACTAAGCAGAACCATATCAGACTGCCCCAAATGGTTGCTGTGAAGAGAGGTGTTCCTAGATCTGGTCCACAGGTGGAGCATTACCTCAGACCTGATGTTCTTAGTGTTTCACTGTTGCAGTCATTACATTTGGGTAATCTGCTGGCAGGTTGCCCTCAGTCGGCCTGAGTAACAGTCTTGGGTCCTGCGTCTGTTGCTGTCTCCTCTTCCATGATGTCTGGTATAAAACATGCAGCCAATGCCATTTTATTCAGTCTTTCTTGCCACACGGTGCCCAAAGCAGTTCGCAAGTGCTGGTTGGCCAACTCCTGAAATTTTCACATTCGAGTTTCAGAACCGAAATCTTCAACTAAAGCTAAGTACCCCATTGGGGAAACTATTTTCTTGCTCCTTACCGATGTCCATAAGTTAATAATTGCATTACTTGTGGGAAGCAAATACCTCAAGAATTTTCATTTGTACTGTATTCCTTGCCTAGGCCCAGATCATAATGTGCCTTGCTGTTGGTTTTGTGCTAGATTTAACCAGTGCACTATTAAGCATCTGTATGTTTTTGCTTCTAAAGATTTTGGATCCAGATTTAATTACCCTGAAATGTCGTCTGTTAGCTGTCCGACTACTGGAGTTCACAAAAAACGCAAAGAAAAAGACAGTCTGTCCAAAACGGACCACGAAACTTCTAAGCCAGTTGCCGGTTTGCCGGTACTCAGGCGCTTTCGCAGCCCCTGATACCCGCTACTTTTGAGTCGCAGGCCTCTACCGAGACGCATGCGGAGTCTGGTATGCTGTGAGATTCTCAAGAGTATTGAACCTGCGGATGTCTCTCCAGGCACCGGCTTCGGAGGGTATTTTCAGGCCTCAACATTTTTATATAAAACCAATCCCAGCCTCAAAAACAAGATCAAAAACATCTGTCTAAAATTCCGAAGCATGAGCCACGTGCTCAGGCCCCCTATGCCTAAAAAACAGGTTATCAAAATGGCTGAGGACTTCATTACCTTGATCAGGGGTGCTGTGCCCCACCCCCCCCCCCACCCCGGCTAAGAGGCCTAGGCAAGACACTGATTCTGAATCTTCAGATCAGGTTTCCATTTCTTCTGATTCCTCTATTGATCAGGAATTTTCTGTTCCACCCTATGAGGATTCTGATGCAGAATAATCCATCCCATCTGCATCTCCTCCTGAAGATTATTCTTTTGGAGAAACCTTGCATACTTTAAGGGAACATTTTCATTGGGAGAGTCAGGATTTGTCCGAATCAAAAAAGAGGCTTAGGGATTTCCTTCTTCCTCAGCATAGGCCTTTGGCAATACTTCCTGTATTAGACATTGTTTTGTTTTCGGAATCAAGCATGGTGCCTGATTCCCTACCTCCGGCTCCTAGTAAGCCAGACGGATGTTACAGGGTTCCTTGACTCCCACAAATTTCTTTTCAAAAGTCCTGCTGCTGCTGATCCTGAGACTATCTCACAGGGTTCCAAAGGTGTAAAGGCTTTTACAGCCAAAAATCCTACCCCCTCTGATAGAGATTCCAGGGCGCTGGATAGATGGGGAAAGAAGATTTGTACATCTGCAACATTGGCAATTAGGGCCTGAAACTGCCAGTTTCATATGCTTAAATATCAACAGCATGTTATGGGTGTATTGAAACAGAAAATGATTATTTCTGATTGTGTGGAAAATTGAAGAATTACAGGAATTGTTGCATTCAGCAGAACAGGTCGGAAAGCATACTTTGCAACGTGGTTTTGAATCCTTGGAGGCCTCTTGCAGGGCTGCAGTTCCTGGATCTGTGATTAGAAGGCATGCCTGGCTCAAGGAGCAAAGTCTGCCTGATCATGTTAAAGCTAAATTGTTGGATGCCCCCTTGCAGCATGATACTCTGTTTGGTAATAAGGCAGAAGAGGTTTTAAAGAAAATGGAAGGCAAAGCTAAATCCATGCAAACTGTAAAAAAATGTCTTACAAGTGCAGCCACCCAGGTTCAGTAGGCACTGGCCTACTAAAAACTGGTCCTTTCCGGTGTCCAACAGAGCCTCTCAAGGCAAATCCAGATGCTCAAAAGGCTCTAGATATCAATCACAGGGTTCTTACAGGTCAAAGCAATGGGGTGCCTCCACCTCCAAATCTGGAGGAAACCAAGCACAGCCCTACAGTAAGCAGTGTCAATGACTTCCCTCTACCTTCAAGTACTTACCTTTTGGCAGCCCCCTTTGGGGGGGGGGGGATTAGCACTTCATGCTCAAAATTGGCAGTTAATTACCCAGGACAAGTGGGTATTAAGCATAGTATCCCAGGGGTACAGATTTAATTTCCGTACTTTGCCAATTCCAAACGGTTGGCCAGATCTGCCACAAAATTAATGGGCAGAGGCTCAGAAACAAGTTATGTCCCTCATGGATATGGGGGTTATTCAGCCAGTACCAGAAAAGGAAAAAGGACAAGGTTTTTAATCAAGACTTTTCCTGGTACCCAGAAAAGACTATGCCTGGCGTCCAATATTGGACTTATCGATTTTGAACATGTTCCTGGACATTTCCGAAATTCAAAATGCTGACTTTACAACTACTGCCTATGCTGGGCAGGAATGCTTGGTTAGTGACTCTAGACTTGAGGCATACCTGCATATCCTAATAAGGGAATCGTGCAGAAGATTCCTCTGCTTCAAGGCAGGTTTTTTGCATTACCAATTCTCTGCACTGCCCTTTGGCTTATCTACTGCGCCCAGGGTCTTTACAAAGTGCCTGGCACCAGTAATTGCATTCTGCAGACAATGAAGCATACAAATGTATCCTTATCTGGACGACTGTCTCATTCAAGCAGAGAACAAGGGCACACTTCAACATCTGGCATTTGTAAAAAGGCTCCTAACATGCACAATAAATGAAAAGAAATCCCAACTGGTACCCTCTCAAATTACATTCCTGGGTGCAAGCTTGAATACAACTGCCCAGATGGCTTACCTTACACCAGACAAACATAAGCAACTGACAACATACTTCAAACAGATGGCAACAAAAACCCAGTTATCTGCAAGACAAATTCTGCAGGCTTTGGGGTTCATGGCATCCTACATTCTAATTATTCCATATGCAAGACTGTATATGAGGAAACTTCAGTGGTACCTAAAACGTTTATGGAGGCAGCATTGTCACAGTCTGGAAACAATGATTCCTCTCATTCCCAGCCTACAACAGGAGTTTCTTTGGTAGGCAGAGACATGTCACCAAAACAAGGGACTGTCATTCACTCTATCCCCTGCCACCCAAACCCTAACTACAGGCGCATCAGACTATGCTTGGGGGCCCACCTGGTGGGGAGATGCTTTCAGGGTAAATGGAGCCCAAAACAAATACATCTGCATATAGGTTCATAAGCAGGTACTAGGCTATCTGCCAGAGTGCATTTGTAAGCCTAGCCAGTGTCGGCTTTCACCACCCCATTGATTAATTAACTGACCCTCGGTCAAGCAGAGTCAATGAAGTTATCCCAGGGGTGTATTTTCTGTTACCCATGCACTCGTCAAGGCTTCCCTTGAAGAGTGTTAGTGAGGGGCTCTGCCTAATGTAGTTAGGAATTTTGAATTCCAAAGCAAGTGGAGTCTCTGTGACAGGACTCTATCCCTCCAGCATGTTCTATTGTGACGAGGTTTAGCTCACTAGAGCGCATGGCTGGCAGTGACTTGGATTTCTTTAGGTTGAGCATGTCCATCAATTCTGAGTTGGCCATAGCTTTGTAAGTCAGGCAGAGATCACCTCTGAGTATGCCACTGAATACAGCTGGAGTTTTTTCAGTCGGGCTGCATAGAACATATGTTTGAGGCCAGTAATCCTTGGTGAGGTGCTTTTGTGGTTTTTCCAGCTGTTGGAAGTGTCTTGAGGTACATCCCAAATGGGGCATTGTACTCTATGATGGGTCTGATGAGTCACTAGTAGAGGGGCACTATAACCTCTTTATTTCTAGATGCGAACCCCTTAGTAATTAGATGGGCCACATAGAAGGATTTCCTAACTACTTTGGCAATATGATTGTCAACCAGAAAGATGCTAGCTGTTCAGAATGCTCTGACAGCCTTCAAGGACTTGATTCATCCAGGACAACTACTGATAGACGGACAACACCACGGTTATGTGGTACATAAACAAGCAGGGGTGTACACATTCCTACCCCCTTTGCAGACTAGCCATGGTATTGTGGAACACAGCTTTGACTTACCAAGTACATCAAGTTCATTTCCTGCCAGGAAAACAATACTCTGGCAGACGACCTAAGCAGAAATCTTATGGACCCGCATGAGTGGAAACTGGATCCACAAATATTCAGCATGGTACCAAATTGAGGAGGCCAGACATAGATCTATTTGCCTCTTCCCAAAATTATCAACTGGACAAATTCTGCACAAGGACTTATCACAGACAAGCTTGGAAAGTGGATGCCCTATCCTTCAGTTTGAAAAAGCTATCAGTTTATGCCATTCCCCCTCTGCCTCTTCTCTCCAAGATCTTACTAAAGGTCAGACAGGAAAAAAACAAAAATGATCCTAATTGCTCCGGACTGGCCTCACCAGCACTGGTACCCAGTTGTAAGGAATATGTCTCAACTCCCTCCTTGGTACTTGCCTCAAATACCTGATCTACTGTCAGCAGAACAATCAAATTCTGCACACTCCGCTCCAAACTCTGAACCTTGCAGCATGGCTGATCATTTAATTTAGTTATTCAAACACCTCTCTAAATCGGTGGTGGATGCCATTTTGGAAGCCAGAAGGCCTAGTACTAGAAAATCTTATGCTGATAAATGGAAGATTCTGTGCTTGGAACTAAGCACAAGGAACGGACACAGCAAAGCCAGATATCCCTCAGATTTTAAAATATTTGACTGAGATGCTTGACAAGGGCCTATCTTTTTCTTCAATAAAAATCCATGCCTCTGCTATCTCTGCCCATTACAACACGGAGCCTCCCCTCCTTTCTCATCCACTGCTTAAACAGTTTTAGAGGGGCCAAAAATTTAAGGCCTCCCAGAAGATCACCAGCTCCTGCATGGGACCTCAATTTTGTGCTGGAAAAACTCACCCTGCCTCATTTTGAACCAGCAGCTACTGCAGATATAAAATTTTTATCTTGGAAAACGGCTTTCCTATTGGCAATCACTTCAGCAATAAGGGTTTCAGAACTGCAGGCTCTCATGGCTGTGGAGCCTTTTATTACTTTTTACCCGGACAGGGCATCCCTCAGGACCAATCCTTTTATGCCTAAGGTAGTGTACAGTGTAGCTCTTAACCAAACAATTCACCTAACAACTTTTTACCCAAATCCACAGAACAAGGGGGACCGGATTCTGCATTCGTTGGATGTACACAGACAACTAAGATTCTACTTAAACAGGACCAAATCTCAAACTCTGAGCAGCTACTGGTGGCATTTGCTGCAGGATCAGAGGGGAAGGCTATATCAAAGCAGACTATTTCTACGTGGATAAGTCACTGCATTCGTTTCTGCTACTTGCACCATGGTAAACCTGTGCCCAAGGGGATCAGGTCACATTCCACCAGGGCTGCCTCTACCTCAGCAGTTTTTCTCAGAGGAGTTCCAACCAAAGACATTCTAGAAGCTGTTACTTGGAGCTCTGTTCATACCTTCACAAAGCATCATCATTTGCCACTCTTCTCCAAATCCAGGGCAGGCTTTGCCACTGCAGTTCTGCAGGGCTTTATAGCCGCTCCTAATGCTATCTAGTTCCATCCTCCCATCCATAGCTTTGGGATTCTACCCAAATGTAATGACCAACAGTGAAACACAAATAACATAGTACAGTTGTGTACACTTACCATAAATGTAGATGTTGGTGTATTCATTGTTGCAGTCCGGGTTACCCACCCGCCATCCCCCTTTTGTACAACTTCTTTCTTTCACTATATTCTGAAGCCTTTGTGGTGTATTTGCTTGTAGATGAAGGTAAAATTTTATGTTGCTAAAATTGCAGACATCTGGGGCAAGAAAAACTGAATAAAATGGTGTCTGCTGCATTTTTTATACCCCTGACGTCATGGAAGAGGAGACGGCAACTGACGCAGGACCCAAGACTTTGTTATTCAGGACGACTGAGGGCAACCTGCCAGCAGATTACCCAAATGTAATGACTGCAACCGTGAATACACTCTAACATCTACATTTATGGTAAGTGTACACAACTGTACTTTCACCTCCTCCATAAACGGGCAACTCCAGAGCTACTGCTCCAGAACTCACGATTGTAAGGCATTGCAAACAGACTCCTTCTCAGTGTCATAGAAGGGGGAGGTTCCTGTACGTCGTCTTCCCCTTCCATCTGATCCAGAGGGTCCTACTGAAAATTCAGCAGGACTCACTGAATTTTGCTGGTGACTCCCTATTAGCCAAGGCAGCACCGGTTCCCTCTACATCTGTCCAAGGGCAGTCACCACAAGTCCCCCCCCCCCCCAGTGGACCTACTCACACAGCACAAGGGGACACAGATACACCCACAGTGGCGGTTTCTGCACCTCTCCCTGTGGTGGATAGGATTTTGATTCCCTTCAGACACCTGTACAGCAAGGACGTGTTTTCAGTCCTGCAGGAGGCCAGGAAACCCAACACAAGAAAATCTTCTCTGCAAATGGAAAAGGTTTTCCTTGTGTCATAAGACAGATGGAGCTGCTGGACAGCGACTTGCCTCTCATTCTGTCTTAACTGTATGAATTCCTGAAGACAGGTTTATCATACTGCTCTTTAAAAGCACACCTGCCTGCCTATGGACCCTCCACTGGCATCCAGACCACCAGCCAAGCTCTTCCTGAAGGAGAATCTGCACCTAAGACTGTGCAGGAAACCACCCCCTTCTCCCTGGGGTTTTATGTGCTAGAAACTCACTTTACCACCCTTTGAACCAGCTGACAAGGCAGTCTTACTGTTTTGCACGTGGAAAACAGTCCTGCTAGTAGCTTTATCAGCCAGGAGGGTCTCAGAGCTTCAAGCCCTTATGGCTACCCAGCCTTTCCTGGTTTTTCATATGGACAGGGTCACCCTAAGGATACCACCTTCCTTCATCCCCAAGGTGGTCAACTACCTTTCCTTGAATCAGGCTATCCATCTGCCTGCCTACCTTTCCTAACCCATAGGAAGATAGTGAGAGTCTCCTTCATTCCCTGGATGTCCACAGACAACACTCTGATTCTGTTTGCATAAAACTATCCTTTCGTTAAACACACCATGGGAAGACACTTTCAGGCAATGTCCGGGCGCACTCCACAAGAGCTATGGCGCCTCTTGGTCTTTTTTCAAAGGCCCGGACACTAACGCCATTCTGGAAGCAGCCACTTGGTCCTCTGTGTACACTTTCACCAGACACTACAAACTGGACCATATATCCAGAGCCAGGGCAGGTTTTGCCAGGGCTATCGTGCATGGATTCCTGGAGTACTCTACCAGGCCACTCCACAACCTTTAGTGAGCTTTGGTATTCACCCACTAGTAGAATACTGCAACATTGGAGTAGGACATGGGAAAGTTGTGTAAAATCTTACCATAACCATAAACGTCCTCTTCCATGTTTAAGTATTCCTTCCCTCCCACCATCCTCCTCCTTAACCTTGTACTTGCTCTCCCCAGCTCCAGAACTGGCTCCATCTGGGGCTTTATTCTATGTTCTGAGGGCTGGTGTGTACAGACTTCACCTTTATTGGCCACCTACCTGACCCCATGTGAGAAATCCGCACCATGAGGGATTGAAAAAGCTTTGGAAACCTGGACGTACAAGCTGATCGGAAGAAAGGTAAACCCACTAGTAGAATACTGCAATATGGGCAGAGGGGGGCCTATTTGGTTACGTATGGTAAAGTTTTTACACTTTTCTTTCCTCCCAATGAAGATGTGGAATGCCCTTGAAGGGATCAGATTCATCTGGTCCCTCAAATCCTAGAGGATTTGCTAATTCAAGGTACTGTAAAAGAAATTTCCCCCACTAGATAAAGGCAGAGGGTTTTACTTTGTTCAGAGTCTCCAAAAAAAGATGGTCCATGCAGACCAATTCTAGACTTCTCAAATGTCCTTTTTCTCAATGCCAACCTTTTTTATGCTCGCTCTGCAAACTCTCTTCCCTCTCATGCTCCCCCTGGCCTTTCTACTCATTCTGGACATGAAGGATGCATATCCCCATTCATCTGCAGTAGAGGAAGTTCTTGCGTTTTTCTGTTGCTGCTTAGCATTTTCAATGCTGTGCTTTGCCCTTTGGACTCTACGGCACCAAGGGTATTCACAAAATGCTTGGGCTCCTGTCATTGCCTTCTGCAGGCTCCAAGGTCCAATGAATACTTTGTATTGGCATATATCCTTATCTGGATTGCTAACAGTCCGTGCAGACACTCTCCAGGAAAAACTAGTCTTCACTATTTTCTTGTCCCAAGGCTTAGGGTTCAACATAAACTCCAGCAAGTCTTCTCTCAGTCCTTCCCAGGATGAGATTTTTTTAGGATACAGAATGACAGCCCAGATAATGGCTTTCATCCCTCCTCAGTGTTTACTCTGCTCAGCTACTTTCATTTATTGCCCTTAACCTCTATTTCTGCCAGGGAATACTTGCTTGTACTAGGGATCTAATGTCCATTTCATTTATGCATCATGAATGGGACTTTGGGTCCGTAATGGGATCCAACTCTGCCATTTCTTAGACATACGATCCAAGCCTCAAACTCCTTCTCCCATGATGCCTCACTCCTCTTCAAACCCTCCGATCTCGTTTACCGCCTTCCAGCACAGATGCGATTACAAGCCTCTTCTCAGATGAGTAGAAAAAATTCTTAAGTCTTTCCTCGCTTTAAGGTACGTTTAGCGTTAGCCTCCTCTCCTGCTAGGTACTTTTTCTTATCCCTTCAATTTTTGCTGGTGTTAGGGTCCTTCCCACCTTCTGTTTCTCTCTCCTATTGCAGCCTCTTCCTACTCTGATTTGATCCTCTGCTTCAGAGCTGCAGGGCCTAGGAATTCTGAGTGTACCAGCATCAGAGCACTGGATATCTTTTCTCTGCTCCAATGTCCCCAACCAGCACAGGCCTGATTCCATCAGAGCAGAGTGGGTCCTAGATGGGCACCAGGTCCTCTGGCTTGGTGTCCGCTCTGACTTTTTTGGAGCAGTCCATTCCCCTGGGGGCATGTGCCTTCGACAGCTCTGGGCCGGTGCCTTCTGGTTGTCAGATCTGGGATGGCCTTGTTCTCTCTCTTGGGGGCTTCAGCTTCGGGGTCTGGGGGACATATTCTGATGGCATTCCATGTGGCAGAGGGCTTTCTGTAAGCCACGAAACATGGTCCCTCCTATGCCAGGCCCTTCCCAATCCCCTGCCCATAAAAGCTTTGCTTCCTCCATCCCGTCCATAGTCAGCTCTTCCTGGAGAGCCTCACCAAGGGGTTCCCCTGTCTTCAGAGTCCTCCCTGAGTATCCTGTGGAAGAAGCAAGAGGAAGCACCTGGATTTCCCTTTGGAGTCATTGACAAGAGGACATTGACTAAGGCGAAGGGTCCCCCGATCTCAGTCTGACTATCTTCTTTGGAGGTATCTTAGAAATCTTGAAACAAAAGGGTGGAGGGTCTTCCCAGCCCCATTCCTCAGAGGCCAGTGTTCCTGGAGGCAGTTAGGATGGGACCATCTACATCCTGGGTGGCCCCTCCAGTGTATCAGCTTGTTTGACCTTATTGCCTGCTGTGCTTGGAAGAAGCCTGCCACCATGGAGCCATTTCCGAAGCATGTGGGTAACTATCCTGGCCCTCTTCAGGATCTCTACTTTTGGGGAAAAGGTGATGTTCATCGTGCTATGCTGCTGCAGTCATCACACTTGGGTTATCCTGCCGTCGGGCGGTCCCGCAGTCGGCCTGAATTCCAAAGCCTTTGTCCGGTGTCTGTTGTCGTCGCTTCTTCCCTGATGTCAGTGCGGCAGGGGTATAAGAGGCAGCAGACGCCATTTTCTTCAGTCTTTCTTGCCATGCGGTGCCCGAAGCAGAAGCAGTTCGCAAGTGCCGGTCGGCCAGCTCCTGAGATTTTCGAATAGAATTTCAGCCGAAGTCTTCTATAAAGCTAAGTACCCCGTTGGGGAAACTTTTCTTGCCTCAGACCGATGTCAGACAAAGTTAATAATTGTATTTCTTGTGGGAAGCAAATACCTCATAAGGATTTTCATTCTTATTGTATTCCTTGCCTAGGCCCAGACCACGACGTTTCTGGTTGTCTGTTTTGCGCTAGGTTCAATAAACGCACTATTAAGCGTCTGGCTGATACTGCCCAACATTATTTTGGAAGAAAATTCAACTACATTATGTCGTCGGAACCTCTGACTACCGCTATTTTTAAAAAACGCAAGGACAAGGACCGGCAGCCTAGACCAGATACCGAGGTCTCTGTTAGGCCTACCGCCGGATCTTCGGTATTCAGTGAGGTGCCTACGCAGCCCCTGACTACCGCAGATTTAGAAAATACAACTACCTCTGTCAGAATCTACCGGGCCACTGGAGCCGGTTCCTCCAACTCACGGATGCCAGCTCTGGCGGCGATCCGGAGACTATGGACAGGCCTTCTGTTTCAGAAGGCGTCTTTAAACAGACTACTCTTTCCGTTAAGTCATATGCTAAGCTTCCAAAGGTTAAGAAACCGGGTCCACAGACTCCCATACAGGCCCCTATGCCTAAAAAACTGATGCTCAAAATGGTGGAGGACCTGATTTACCCTTATCAGAGGATCCCAGCCCCATCCTGACAAAAGGCATAGACTGGAGGAAGATTTACCTCCTGACCAGGAATCCATTTCCTCAGCAGACTGAGGAACAGGATTACCCCTTCCCTCTCTATGAAGACTCGGATGCTGAGGAGTCTGTTCCCTCTGTTTCCCCCCTGAAGACTTCTCTTTTGGGGAAACCCTGCACACCATGAGAGAGCATTTCCACTGGGAAGGACAAGATTACTCTGACTCCAAGAAAAGGCTCCGTGAGTTTCTTCTTTTGCCTCAGCATAGACCCCTAGCCATTCCTCCTGTTTTGGACATTCTGGATGATGTCTACACTGAATCCAGTCTAAATCCAGATTCCTTGCCTCCAGCACCACCTAAACCAGACCGATACTATTGAGTCCCTGACTCTCAAGTTTTTATATAAAAGCCCTGCTGCAGACCCAGAAACCATTTCCCAGGGTCCCAAAGGGGTTAAGGCCTCTACTGCTAAGAATCCACTACCTGCGGAAAGATTCCAGGGCATTAGAAAGATGGGGGGGGAAAGTGTATACCTCTGCCACTTTGGCCATGAGGGCATTAAATTGCCAATTCCACATGATTAAATACCAGCAGTACTTGCTTACTCAGTTAAAACAGAAAATGATCTCTCAAACAGATCAACTAGATTTCAAAGGGATGCAAGATTTGTTGCATGCAGCAGAACAAGTGGGAAAACATACCTTGCAGTGTGGTTTTGATTCTTTGGAGGCCTCATGTAGAGCAGCATTCACAGGGTCTGTAGTACGTACACATGCTTGGCTAAAAGAGCAGACCTTACCAGAACATGTCAAAGCAAAGTTACTGGATGCTCCACTGCAAAAGGATGCGTTATTTGGTGTCAAAGCAGAGGAAGTTTTAAAGAAGATGGAAGAAAAGGCAAAATCAATGCAAACAGTTAAAGATTTTTTACAGGTACAACCTCCTCGCTTCAGCAGAAACTGGCCATCAAAAAACTGGTCCTTTCCTACTTCAGACAGACCCCCAGAGGGGCAGGTACAGACGCCCTAGGGGCAGAGGCCAGGCACGGGGTGCCTTCAGGCCTAGACAATGGCAAACAACCCCTCAAAGAGGGGGAGATGACAGATCTCAACCCTTCAGAAAACAAACTCAATGACTTTCCTCTTCGCCTGCCAAGCATAATTGCCCAGTCAGCACCTCTAGGAGGAAAACTGGCTCTTTTGCCACAAAATTGGCACATCATAACAAAGGACAAATGGGTTCTGGATATTATTACCCGAGGCTACAGATTTCATTTTCACACTTTACCACGGATGAGAGGCATGCCAAATCTGCCAACAAACCAAAGGGCAGAGGCACAAAAGCAAATTTCAGCTCATAAACATGAAAGCAATTCAAAAGGTACCTGCAAAAGAGCAAGGTCAAAGATTTTACTCAAGACTGTTTCTAGTACCAAGAAAGGACAAAGTCTGGAGACCCATCTTAGACCTTTCAATTCTGAACACGTACCTGGACATTCCCAAATTCAAAATGCTCAAACTACAGCAGCTTCTTCCCATGCTGGGCAAGGAGTCTTGGCTGGTAACGTTGGACCTCCAAGAGGCATACCTGCATGTCCCTATCAGACAAGATTGCAGAAGATACCTCAGATTTTTGGCAGGCACAACACATTATCAATTCTCTGCATTACCCTGTGGCTTATCTTCTGTGCCCAGAGTATTCACGAAATGCCTGGCATCAGTAATTGCATACTGCAGACAGCGAGGAATACACATTTATCCATATCTGGACGACTGCCTGATCCAAGCGGACAGCAAAGACATCCTACTACAGCATCTGGCATTTGTAACAAAGTTGCTAAGTTGCCTAGGGTACACAGTAAACAAAAAGAAGTCAAAACTAATACCCTCCTAAGAAATAATTTTCCTGGGTGCCAGCTTGAATACAACGACCCAGATGGCTTACCTCACGCCAGACGAGCAAAAACTGGCTCAGTACTTCAAAAAGATGGCAACTTCTACCCAGCTCACTGCAAGGAAATTCATGCAGGCATTGGGGTACATGGCATCCTGCATTCAACTAATTGCATATGCAAGGCTGCATATGAGAACTACAATGGTACCTAAAAAGTGTATGGTCCCAACACAGACACAGCCTCGAAGCAACTATGACTCTCATTCCCTGCCTTCAAAAAGAGTTTCAATGGTGGGCTCAAGCATGCCAAGCAAACAAGGGCCTTCCTTTTGTCTCACCTCCACCAAACCAAACCTTGACAACAGATTAATCAGACTATGCCTGGGGTGCACACTTGGCAGAACAATGCATACAGGGCAAATGGTCTGCAAACCAAAGGCAACTACACATCAATCAAAAGGAGATGCTAGCTGTAAAAAATGCACCAACAGCCTTCAAGGACCTTTTGCATCCAGAACAACTTCTAATAAGGACGGACAACACCACAGTTATGTGGTACATAAACAAACAAGGAGGGACGCACTCCTACCCACTATGCAGACAGGCAATGGACTTGTGGAACACAGCATTAACTTACCAAGTACAACTGCAAGCACAATTCCTGCCAGGAAAAGAAAACATTTTGGCAGACAAATTAAGCAAAAATTTGACAGACCCTCACGAGTAGAGACTACATCCACAAGTATTCTCAATGATAACTCAAAGGTGGGGACCACCAGACATGGATCTGTTTGCCTCAACCAACAATTGCCAGCTACAAAAATTTTGCACAAGGACTTACCAGCCCCTGGCCTGGAAAGTGGATGCCCTATCATTCAGTTGGACAGCATTGTCAGTCTACGCCTTCCCACCTCTGCCTCTACTCCCTCCATGGATCTTACCTCAATTCCCTCTGCTGTTAACCCAACAAAACTCTCAGATCCTTCACAGTCAGCTAAGGACCTTAAATCTAGCGGCATGGAAAATACCTTAAATTATCAAACAACGCTTCTCTCAAAGGACATCCAGAATGTCATTTTGGAGGCCAGGAGGCCCAGCACCAGAAAAACTTACTCAGACAAATGGAAAAGATTTTGTGTATGGAGCCAGGCCAGAAGCCTAAATCCTGGCATCCCAAATATTCCGCACATACTCCAATATCTAACTGAGATGCTACACAAAGGCCTTTCTTTCTCATCCATTAAAGATCCATGCTTCAGCCATTTCAGCTCAATATGATACGGTTCCTCCCATTTTCTCTCATCCTTTGCTAAGGCAGTTTCTCAAGAGGGGCAAAAAATATAAGACCCCCCAGAAAACCACCTACTCCAACTTGGGATCTAAATTTTGTTCTGGAAAACACTTTCTCCTTTCGAACCAGCCTTTTCAGCAGAGCTTCAATACTTGTCATGGAAGACCTGCTGCTGGCTATCACCTCAGCACGCAGAGTCTCAGAACTGCAGGCACTTACGGCAGTGGAACCTTTCATCATTTTCCGTTAGGACAGAGTATCTTTACGCACCAACTCTTCCTTCATGCCAAAGGTAGTATCCAGTGTGGCTCTCAATCAGACCATTCACTTGCCCACCTTTTATCCAAACCCACAGAATAAAGAAGAAAGACTCCTTCACTCTTTGGACATTCACGGACACTTACGTTACTATTTGGACAGGACAAAGGCCTTCAGAAAATCTGACCAACTCCTTTTATCCTATGCACCAGGCTCAGAAGGAAAGGCCATCTCAAAACAGACCATCTCCAAATGGATAGCACATTGCATCCGCTTTTGCTACTCACACCACGGGAAAGCAGTGCCTGCTAGTGTAAGGTCTCACTCTACCAGGGCTACAGCAACCTCAACAGCCTTCCTCCGAGGAGTCCCAACAAAGGACATTCTGGAGGCAGCTACCTGGAGTTCAGTGCACACCTTCACCAAGCATTACCACCTTCCTCTGTACTCAAAAACCAGAGCTGGGTTTGCCACTGCAGTTCTGCAGGGCATCTTAGCTGCACCTAACCCAGTTTAGCTCCTACCACCCAACCATAGCTTTGGGACTCTACCCCAGTGTGATGACTGCAGCAGCATGGCACGATGAACATAGTACAGTTTTGTACCTACCATAAATGTAGATGCTCGAGTGGTTATGCTGCTGCAGTCCAGGTTACCCTCCCTCCATCCCCTCTACCTAACAAGGCTGATCTTATACCTCCATGTACTTCAACCTTTGGGATGCATGTCTATATGGTGTATTTGCTTACAACTAGTACCATTGTTTTGCACTAAGGTATGTTTTGCAAGCTTCTTTTTTTTGCCGCCTTAGTTTGGGGCGCCTGACATCTGGGGCAAAAAAAACTGAAGAAAATGGCGTCTGCTGCCTCTTTTTATACCCCTGCCGCACTGATGTCAGGGAAGAAGCGACGACAACCGATGCCGGACCAAGGCTTTGGAATTCAGGCCGACTGCGTGACAGCCTGATGGCTGGATAACCCAAGTGTGATGAGTGCAGCAGCATAACCACTCTAACATCTACATTTATGGTAGGTACAAAACTGTACTTTATCGGTGATGCCATTGAGATGTGGGCAGCCACCGAAAAAGAAATTGCTGAACAGAGTTCTATTCATACCTCGAACAAGGAGTCTCAAGTCTCGGACCCTCATGGGAAGCAGATGATGCCTCAGCCACTTTTTTGCTGAGAACTTTGAATTACTGGCACACTTCATGCCCCTCCAGAGAGAGTTGGTTAAGGAAAGCTCCACCTCTTTGATGGAGTCACTGCCTGAGGACTTCAAAAAGGTTTCAACCCAGCTGACCACTATGGCTTCTAATGCTAACCGCTTGATGAGGTTAGTCTTCCACTATGCAGAGGCAACCTCACGAGTGGCTGGTTCAGGCATAGCCCTCAGACATGCCTGGATGAGACTGTGTGGGTTTGCAGACCCCTTTAAGGCATTGTTCATTTAATGTTCCCTTTGAAGGTTCTAAATGTTTGGGCCGTCAGTTAAGGAGACTCTTACTCGCAGCAAATTGGAGGGCAAGATCTTGTCTGCGGTAGGGATCAAGTTTCTTCCCTGCAACAGATCTTCACCAGGAACCAACCAAGTAGAAAGAGGATGTGGTTTTGCAAGTCCCAAAGGCCTTTTCCTGGTTCACAAGACAAATCCTCTTCTAGAGGAAGAGGATTCGGTGGTGGATGCTGCCCCAAAGTGAGGGGGTCCCCAAAACCAGGGCTTCAGGGAACACTTCACTGACTGTCCCTTTCAGCACTCCTGAAGCACTGCCCAGTTGTCCTACTGTGGCAGCAGTCGAGGGCAGACTATCCTTCACCCAGAAGCTTGGTCAGACGCAACAAATGACACCTGGGTGTTGAACAATTTCCAGAAGTTACTATATTCCCTTTTTTCCCTTTTCCTCTTCCCATTTCTGTGGAGTATCTCCAGTGTACCACTCAGAGTACTCTTCTAGAAGTCCAAAAACCTCTAGACAAATGTCATCCAGTGGGTTCCAACCGAACCAGCTAGGATGCAGAACTTGCTTGTGCTTTTAGACAAATGTCATCCAGTGGGTTCCAACCGAACCAACTAGGATGCAGAACTTGCTTGTGCTTTTAGACAAATGTCATACAGTGGGTTCCAACCGAACCAACTAGGATGCAGAACTTGCTTGTGCTTTTAGACAAATGTCATCCAGTGGGTTCCAACCGAACCAACTAGGATGCAGAACTTGCTCGTGCTTTTTGTTGCTTAAGACTGAGGACCTTCGTATCTTGGATCTGAGCAGTTTGAATTTGTCAAGAAGTCAGAAGTTCTGCTCTGCCATTCCTGAGCAATGGTGACTGGATGTGCTTTGTAGATTTCCAGGATGTGTACTAGCGTATCAGAATAGACAGGTGCTCCAGGCAATATCTGCTTCTGGCTAGGGCCAATCCATTACCAGTTCAGAGCACTGCCCTTTGGCTTCACCACTGCCCCCGGGGTGTTTATCAAATGCATGGCAGTGGTTGCAGCTCACCTCTGCTTGCAAGGATCCCAGGTGTTCCCTTACCTGGATGATTGGTTCCTACCAGCACCCACAAGGCATCAAGTACTCCAGGAGATTCAGGTTATGCTACACCTGATGTTCATCATGTTTCACTGTTGCAGTCATTACACTTGGGTTATCCTGCTGGCAGGCGACCCGCAGTCGGCCCGAGTTCCAAAGTCTTTGTCCGGCGTCTGTTGCTGTCGCCTCTTCCCTGATGTCAGTGCGCCAGGAGTATAAAAGTTGCAACTGACGCCATTTTCTCCAGTCTTTCTTGCCGCGCGGTGCCCGAAGCAAAAGCAGTTCGCAAGTGCCGGTCGGCAGACTCCTGAGATTTGCAAAATTGAATTTCAGAACCAAAGTCTTCAATAAAGCTAAGTACCCTGTTGGGGAAACTTTGTCTTGCTCCAGACCGGTGTCAGTAAAAGTTAATAATTGTATTTCTTGTGGGAAGCAAATACCTCGTAAGGACTTTCACTCTTACTGCATTCCTTGCCTAGGCCCTGACCACGACGTTACTAGTTGTCGGTTTTGTACTAGATTCAATAAACGCACTGTTAAACGTTGGTTTGATTTTGCTTTACATTATTTTGGACGAAGATTTAATTACATAATGCCGTCAGAACAACCGACGACCGGAATGTATAAAAAAATGCAAAGACAAAGAAAAAGGCATCCGAGGTCCAAAACCGACGAAGCCTCTTCTAGGCCAGTAGGCGGTTCGCCAGTTCTCAGTGAGGTGCTTTCGCAGCCCCTGACACCCGCTACCTCAGAGCCACAGCCGTAACAGACAGCCACGTGGAGACACCGAGGCCTGTGGAAACTCAAGGTATTGGGCCTACGGAAACTATACCCTCAGATGGGTCCGGAACCGCTGAGCAGGCACCGGCTTCTGAGGGTGTTTTCAGACCTTCACAGCTTACAATTAAAGCTACTACAGCAGCAAAGGCAAAGTCAAAAACACCATTAAAGGCAAGGAAACAAGTGCAGCATTCTCCAGAACAGTCATCCATGCCAAAGAAACAGATGCTTAAAATGGCCGAAGACCTTATTACTTTAATCAGGGGCTCCCATCCCCCTCCTGATAAAAGGCTTAGGCAAGACACTGATTATGATTCCTCTGATCAGGTTTCCATTTCCTCTGATTCTTCTTCTGACCAGAGCTATTCTTTTCCTCCCTATGAAGACTCTGATGCTGAAGCGTCCATTCCTTCAGCCTCATAGCCAGAGGATTACTCTCTTGGGGAAACCCTGCACACCATGAGGGAGCATTTCCATTGGGAGAGCCAGGATTACTCAGCATCCAAGAAAAGGCTCTGAGATTTCCTTTCATTGCCTCAGCACAGGCCCCTAGCTATCCCCCCTGTGCTTGATATTGTAGATGATGATTTTTCTGAATCCACTCTCTCCAGATTTTACCCCCTGCACCAGTAAAGCCAGACAAGTACTACAGGGTCCCTGACTCTCATAAATTTCTTTACAAAAACCCCGCTGCAGACCCAGAAACAATTTCTCAGGGTCCTAAAGGGGTTAAAGGTTCCACTGCCAAAAATCCTGTTCCCTCGGATAGGGATTCCAGAGCTCTGGACAGATGGGGGAAAAAGTTTACACTTCTGCTACTTTAGCTGTAAGAGCTTTAAACTGTCAGTTTCACATGCTTAAATATCAACAGTATCTCATGTCATTGTCCAAGCAGAAAATGGTTACAAATTTAGAAAGTCCTGACAGTAAAGAAATGCAGGATTTATTGCACGCAGTTGAACAAGTGGGAAATCATGCTCTGTAGTGTGGTTTTGATTAATTAGAGGCTTCTTGTAGAGCCGCAGTTACAGGCTCAGTTATTCGAAGACATGCTTGGTTGAAAGAACAAAGTTTACCTGACCATGTTAAAGTAAAATTATTGGATGCTCCGCTACAGCATGATACTTTGTTTGATGTTGAGGCAGAAGAGGTGTTAAAGAAAATGGAGGCTAAAGCAAAGTCAATGCAAACTGTGAAAGATTTCTTACAGGTATCTTAGAAATCCTGAAACAAAAGGGTGGAGGGTCTTCCCAGCCCCATTCCTCAGAGTCAGTGTTCCTGGAGGCAGATTTACCAGAAACTGGCCTTCAAAAAAATTGGTCCTTTCCAGTGTCAGGCCACAAAGAGGCAGATACAGATGCCCAAGAGGCAGATCTCAGCCCCAAGGCTCCTACAGACCTAAACAGTGGGGTGCTTCTACCCCCAAAGGAGGAGAAGACTAATCACAATCTTATAGGAAACTGTCACAATGACTTCCTTGTGCAAATGCCAAGCTAACAGTTGACAGCACACTTACGGGGAAAGCTAGCACTTTTCTCAAAAATTGGCACATGATCACCCAAGACCAATGGGTGTTGAATATAGTTTCTCAAGGGTACAGGTTCCACTTCCACACGCTTCCAAAACTAAAAGGTTTGCCAAACCTGCCACAAAACCAATGGGCAGAGGCACAAAACCAGATTGCTGCTCTTATGGATATGGGAGCTATTCAAAAAGTTCCACAAGAAGAACAGGGCCAGGGACTTTACTCACGACTTTTCTTAGTACCCAGAAAAGACAAAGCCCTGGAGACCAATACTGGACCTGTCAATCCTAAGTACTTTCCTGGATGTTCCAATATTCAAAATGTTAACACTACAACAACTTCTGCCCATGCTGGGCAAGGAGGCTTGGCTAGTTACTTTGGATCTCAAGGAGGCATACCTGCACGTCTCAATCAATCGTGCAGAAGCTACCTCAGATTTATATCAGGCTCAATGCATTACCAATTCTCTGCACTGCCCTTTGGCTTATCTACTGCACCCAGGGTCTTCACAAAATGCCTGGCACCAGTAATTGCATTTTGCAGACAAAAAGGAATTCAAATATATCCTTACTTGGACTTGCTGCCTTATTCAAGCAGAGAGCAAGGACATTCTTATAAGGCACCTGGCGTTTGTAAAAAGATTGCTAATTTGCCTAGGGTACACAGTAAACAAAAATAAATCAAAACTAGTGCCCCCTCAAGAGATAATATTCCTGGGTGCAAGCTTAAATACAACTGCCCAGATGGCTTATCTCACGCCAGACAAAGGCAACTGACTCATTACTTTCAAATGATGGCAACAAAGACCCAGCTCCCTGCAAGAAAAATTCTGCAGGCCCTGAGTTTCATGGCATCTTGCATTCTACTAATTCCATATGCCAAACTGCATATGAGGAAACTACAATGGTATCTAAAAAGTGTTTGGACTCAGCATTGTCACAGCCTAGAGACTATCATAACCTTGATTCCCTGCCTCTACAACAGGAGTTCCGACGGTGGTCCCAGGCCTGTCACCACAACAGGGGACAGCATTTCACCTTACCTACAGCCAGGCAGACTAACAACGGATGCATCGGATTATGCCTGGGGAGTACATATGGCAGGAAAATATATTCAGGGCACGTGGCCCAAGGAACAAATGCATCTTCACATCAATCAAAAAGAGATGCTAGCTGTACAGAATGCCCTGACAGCCTTCAGGGACCTAATACATCCAGGACAATTATAAAGACTGACAATACCACAGTTATGTGGTACATAAACAAGCAAGGGGGCACACATTCCTACCCCCTATGCAGACAAGCCATGACTTTGTGGAACTCAGCAGTGACCTACAAGGTACATCTGCAAGCACAATTCCTGCCAGGAACAAAAAATACACTGTCAGATGAACTAAGCAGAAATCTCATGGATCCTCATGATTGGAAGCTAAATCCACAAGTGTTCAACATAAGGGAATGGGGACGCCCAGACATACACAATTGCCAAATACAAAAATTTTGCACAAGGACTTATCACTCTCAAGCATGGAAAGTGGGTGCTGTATCTTTCAGCTGGAAAAACCTGACAGTCTATGCCTTCCCCTCCGATGCCTCCTCTCACCAAGGTGCTTCTAAGTCAGACAAGAGAGGCCAGAAATGATCCTGATTGCACCAGATTGGCCACGCCAGCACTGGTACCCAATCCTAAAGACTTTGTCCCAAGGCCCACTTTGGCCTCTACCTCAAATCCCTCATCTTCTGACAGCAAAACAATCAGATTCTGCACAGTCAACTCGGAACCTTAAACCTGGCAGCATGGCAGATAATGTAGCCACTCAGACTGCACCTCTCTGTAAAGCTGTTATGGATGTAATTTTGGAAGCCAGGAGACTCAGCGCTAGGAAATCTTGTGCAGAAAAATGGAAGTGATTCTGTGCTTAGAACCAGGCACAAGGGCTCTACCCACTGGTCCCCTAATATGCCTCATATTTTGCAATACCTGACTGAGTTGTTGGACAAAGGCCCATCTCTTTCATCTATTAAAATCCATGCCTTTGCCATTTCAGCTCATTACAATACGGATCCTCCTATTTTTTCACATCCTCTACTACGACAGTACTTCAGAGGGGCAAAGAATATAAGACCCCCTAGGAGAGCACCAGTACCTACTTGGGACCTCAATTTTGTTTTAGAAAAACTAACACTGCCTCCATTTGAACCAGCCAGCATAGCTGATCTAAAATTCTTGTCATGGAAAACTGCTCTGCTCCTAGCAATAACTTCAGCAAGAATAGTCTGAGTTACAGGCATTGATGGCTGTGGAATCTTTCCTCATTTTTCACCAGGACAGGGTTTCAAGGACGAACCCAACATTCATGCCAAAAGTGGTCTCCAGTGTGGCCTTAAACCAAACCATTCATTTGCCTACTTTCTACCCAAATCCCCAGAATAAAGGGGAAAGAATTCTGCACGCTTTGGATATACACAGGCAGCTACGATTTTACTTGGACAAAACCAAAGCTTTCAGAAAACCTGAGCAACTGTTTGTAGCATATGTTGCAGGATCACAAGGAAAAGCTATTACAAAGCAGACCATTTCCATATGGGTAGGACACTGCATCCGCTTCTGTTATGCACAACATGGCAAATCTGTGCCTAAGGGCATTAAGCCTCATTCTACCAGAGCAGCAGCCACTTCAGCAGCTTTCCTCAGAGGGGTATCAACCAAAGACATACTAGAAGCTGCAACCTGGAGCTCAGTGCACACTTTTACCAAGCATTACCACCTACCTCTCTACTCCAAATCCAGAGCAGGCTTTGCCACTGCAGTTCTGCAGGGCTTGTTGGCCTCGCCAAATCCAATCTAGACCCAGCCTCAGCTTTGGGATTTTACCCAAGTGTAATGACTGCAACAGTGAAACACTTACATAGTACAGTTGTGTACCTACCATAAATGTAGATGTTCGTGTATTCACTGTTGCAGTCCTGGTTACCCACCCACCATCCCCCTCTCAACTCTATACAACCTATGTGGTGTATTTGCTTTTAGATGAAGGAAATTTTTTTAGTAATATGTGCATGGTTGTTTGGCATATTTTTCTTTTCAGCCTTCATATCTGGGGGCACCTGACATCTGGGGCAAGAAAATGGCGTCTGTTGCAACTTTTATACCCACTGACGTCAGGGAAGAGGCGACAGCAACTGACGCCAGACCAAGACTTTGGAACTCTGGCCGACTGCGGGTCGCCTGCCAGCAGGATAACCCAAGTGTAATGACTACAACAGTGAATACACTCTAACATCTACATTTATGGTAGGTACACAACTGTACTTTTGGTATCTACTTCTCTGTAGTACAGGCTAACACAGAAGGTCTTTGGCTAACGAAGTTCACAGATGACTGCAAACTAGGAGCCATAATCGAAACTCCTAACGTTGTGGACATCATACAAAAGGGCCTCACTGAGACAGATGCCTGGTGTCAGTCATGGCCTCAAGCTCAGTGCCAAAAAGTGCATAGTCATCCCCTTTGGTAAAAACTCTGTACCCATGAACTACAACATAGGCGGTAGTATACTTAACACCGAAAGTGTGATGAGACCTTGGGCCATAGGTGGACAGTAGTCTCTCCTTAGATAATCACATCGCCACAGTAATCAGGAAATCCTTCTACGTGGCCTACCTCATTACAAAAGGTTTCTCATCCAGAAAGAGGTCATTGTTCCCCTTTACTCATCACTCATTAGACCTATTATAGAGTACAATGCCCTTTTGGTATGAACCTCACAAGACATCTACAACAACTGGAAAGGCCGCAGAAATACCTCAGAGGATTACCAACCTCAAACAGATGCCCTACGCAGACAGTCTCAAACTCCCAGCTTTACTCCATCGTATATCGCCTACTCAGAGGTGATCTCTGCCTTACATACAAAGCTATGACAAACCCAGAGCTGTTGGACATGCTCCACTTAAAGAAATCCCAATCCCTCCGAGCTACACGCTCTAGCGACCTAAACCTTGTCACCACAATAAACAGAACATGCCGGATGAATAGATTCCTGTTCCAGAGATTTCCATACTCTGGAGTATACTACCTATCTATGTCAAACAAAGCTCCTCATTAGCAATCAAGAAAAATCTTGATGATTGGATGGGAAATGGGAAATTCACCCCGGGATCACCTCTGTGGCTCTGCTCGACAGTGGCACAGGAAAATAATTTTCTTGGGTGGCAAAAGCCAGGGTACCTTTTTGGCTGGGCTTGTATAGGCCCCAGGGCCGATAGCCTAGTACCTACCTATGAACCCTCTGCCAGTTGCTACCTTTGGGTCCGGAGCTGCTAAGCTGGCCCCAGCTTCTGAGGCCTGTTATCCTCGGCCTGAGACCAGACCGAGACCGACCTCTGTTCAGATTACCGCTGTGTCTAGACCTCCCGAGTCCCTCTGGGTTTCTGGCAGACCTTCCAGCTGCAGATTTACTCAAATGCAGGTGCCGGCCTCCCCTCATATTCCTCAGTCACAGATTAAAATGACTAGTGATCTTTTGACTCCTATCCGGGGCTCTCAGCCTCCTCCTAAGAGGGCAAGAGAATTGTCCCCTGAAGATGTACTTCATGTTTCACTGTTGCAGTCATCACATTTAGGTTATCTGCCTGCAGATAGCCCTCAGCTGGCTTGAATACAAGTCTTCGGATTTCTGCTTCGGATGCTGTCGCTTCTTCCCGGACATCAGGTCATTGGGTATAAAACATGCAAAAAGTGAATACACTCTAACATCTACATTTATGGCAAGTGTACACAACTGTACTTTGTCTCCCTTGGGTTCTGATGTTTCCAGTAATTTTGCTGATTGAGGAAGAGACTCAACTTTTTTCTGGTTTTGAGGATTCTGATGCAGAAGAATCTATCCCTTCTGCCTCTCCTCCAGAAGATTTTTCTTTTGGAGATGCTTTGAGTACTGTTGGAGAGCATTTCAGGTGGGAGAGTCATGACTGTCCTCAGTCTAAGAAAAGGAGGTACTTGCATATTATCGCAACCAGATTTTCACGGTTGCGAATTTAGTCCCATGTCTGAGACAACAGGTCTATTAAGCTGGAAAAGGGAGTTTAAGTAAAATTGTGGCACACTGTGTGAGGCAGGGAGAGGACTACCTGCCAAATGTTGGAGTCCTGACTGGCATGTCTCACTTTGCCAGTTGAACTACATACTGCTGCATGCAGCGCATGGCAGATCCTGCCTTCCTGATTACAAGCGCAACATAGGCTAAGTTAATCGGGAATATACCATCCTTATGTTCATGGCCAGTACTCCAATTTTATTTTAGTCCTCTGAAAAATTTTGACCGGCTATCTCGGTGTTTTTGTCCCCCGTAGCAAAAGTGCAGGTTGTAAGGTTTTACTTTTCTTGACAGTCTTTCGTGTTTCTACATTTTCACATGATAATTTCACACCCCCGGAGTGTCATGCTTTCTGTGATGTGTGTTTAATAATAAATGAATCACGTCTGTAGGTGGTGATCATAGTGTTTCACTGTTGCAGTCATTACTCTTGGGTTATCCTGCTGGCAGGCTACCCTCAGTCGGCCAGAATTCCAAAGTCTAGGTCTGGCGTCGGTTGCTGTCTCACCTTCCCTGACGTCCGTGCACCAGGGGTATAAAAGATGCAGCCGACGCCATTTTCTTCAGTCTTTCTTGCCGCGCGGTGCCCGAAGCAAAAGCAGTTTGCAAGTGCCGGTCGACAGACTCCTGAGATATTCAAATCCGAATTTCAGTACCAAAGTCTTCATTAAAACCAAGTACCCCGTTGGGGAAACTTTTTTCTTGCTCCAGACCGATGTCAGAAAAAGTTAATTGTATTTCTTGTGGGAAGCAAATACCTCATAAGGATTTTCACTCTTACTGTATTCCTTGCCTAGGTCATGATCACAACATTGCTAGCTGTCGGTTTTGTGCTAGATTTAACCAACGCACTATTAAGCATCTGTTCGATTTTGCATTTCATTACTTTGGCTGAAGATTTAATTATATAATGTTGTCTGACTAGCCGACAATCGGAGTTTACAAAAAACGCAAGGAAAAGGATAGGCATCAGAGGTCCAAAACCAATGACGAGGCCTCTGCTAGGCTAGTCGCCGGTTCTCAGTGAGGTGCTTTTGCAGCCCCTGGCGCCCACTACCTCAGAGCCACGGCTGCTTCTGACTCCCACGTGGAACTGACTGGGCCTCTGGATACTCAAGGTATTGGATACTCGGAAATCATTCCCTCAGATGGGTCCGGAGCCGCTGAGCAGGCATCTGCTTCTGCGGATGTCTTCAGACCTACACTATATGTTAAGCCATCTTCAGCTTCAAAGACTAAAGCAGCTCTGAAGACAAAGAAACAAGTACAGCATTCTTCTGCTCAGACTTCCATGCCTAAAAAATAGATGCTCAAAATGTCCGAAGACCTAATTACTTTGATCAGGGGCTCCCATCCCCCTCCTCATAAGAGGCCTAGGCAAGAGACAGAGTGATTCTTCTGATCAGGTTTCTATTTCCTCTGATTCTTCTGAACTGGATTACTCCATGCTTCCCTATGAGGATTCTGATGCTGAAGAATCCATTCCTTCCGCCTCTCCTGAGGATTATTCTTTTGGGGAAACCATGCATACCATGAGGGAGCATTTCCACTGGGAGAGCCAAGATTATTCTGAATCTAAGAAAAGGCTCAGGGACTTTCTGCTACTTCCTCAGCACAGACCCCTTGCTATCCCACCTGTTTTAGACATTGTAGATGTATTTTCAGGGTCCGGCTTGTCCCCTGACTCTCTACCCCCTGCACCTGCTAAGCCAGACAGATACTACAGGGTCCCGTATTCTCATAAATTCCTATATAAAAACCCCGCTGCTGACCCAGAAACTAAATCTCAGGGTCCCAAAGGGGTCAAAGCTTCCACTGCAAAAAACCCTGTCCCCTCTGATAGGGATTCTAGGGCTCTAGACAGATGGGGGGGAAAAAAGTCTACACTTCTGCTACTCTGGCTGTAAGGGCTTTAAATTGTCAGTTTCATATGCTTAAATATCAGCAATATTTAATGTCACTGCTTAAACAGAAATTGTTGACAAATACTGAACGTTCTGAGAACAAGGAATTGCAGGATTTATTTCATGCAGCTGAACAAGTGGGAAAGTGTACTTTGCAATGTGGTTATGATTCACTGGAGGCCTCTTGCAGGGCCGCTGTTGCAGGTTCTGTTATTAGAAGGCATGCTTGGTTAAAGGAACAGAATCTGCCTGATCATGTTAAAACAAAATTATTAGATGCACCATTACAGCATGGTACTTTGTTTGGTGCTAAAGCAGAAGAAGTGTTGAAAAAAATGGAGGATAAAGCAAAATCCATGCAGACAGTCAAGGATTTCTTACAGGTACAGCCACCCAGGTATAGCAGGAACTGGCCTTCTAAAAATTGGTCCTTTCCAGTGTCAGGCCACAAAGAGGCAGATACAGGCATCCCAGAGGCAGATCTCAGCCCCAAGGCTCATACAGGCCTAAACAATGGGGTGCTCCTACCTCCAAAAGCGGAGAAGACAAATCACAGCCTTACAGGAAACAGTCCCAATGACTTTCCTCTACCAGATCCAAGCACTTTTCTTTTGGCAGCCCCACTTAGGGGGAAAACTAGCACTTTTTTCATCAAATTGGCAAATGGTTACCCAAGACAAATGGGTCCCAAGGCTACAGGATCCATTTTCACACTCTACCAAGGTCAAAAGGTATGCCAGACCTGCCACACAATCAGTGGGCAGAGGCACAAAAACAAATTACAGCCCTCATGGACATGAGGGCCATTCAGCAAGTACCACAACAAGAGCAGGGGCAAGGATTTTACTCAAGACTTTTTCTAGTACCCAGAAAGGACAAAACCTGGAGACCAATACTGGACCTGTCTATACTAAATACGTTTCTGGAAGTTCCAAAATTCAAGATGTTGACTCTACTGCAGCTACTGCCCATGCTGGGCAAGAAGGCTTGGCTCGTAACTTTGGACCTAAGAGGCATACCTGCATGTCCCAATCAGACAATCTTGCAGAAGATACCTCTGATTCATAGCTGGCTCAATGCATTACCAATTCTCTGCACTGCCCTTTGGCTTATCTACTGCGCCCAGGGTCTTCACAAAATGCCTGGCACAAGTAATTGCGTTTTGCAGACAAAAAGGAATTCAAATATATCCCTACTTGGACGACTGCCTAATTCAAGCAGAGAACAAAGATATTCTTCTAAAGCATCTGGCGTTTGCAAAAAGATTACTAATTGGCCTAGGGTACACAGTAAACGAAAAATCAAAACTAGTGCCCTCTCAAGAGATAATATTCCTGGGTGCAAGCTTAAATACAACTGCCCAGATGGCTTATCTCACGCCAGACAAACAAAAGCATCTGACGACTAACTTCAAAAAATTGGCAACAAAAAAACACTTATCTGCAAGGAAAATCCTGCAGGCCTTGGGTTTCATGGCATCCTGCATTCTTCTAATTCTATATGCCAGACTGCATATGAGGAAACTACAATGGTATCTAAAAAGTGTTTGGACTTTGCATTGCCACAGCCTGGAGACAGTAATTGCACTCATTCTTTGCCTGCAACAGGAGTTTTGATGGTGGGCAGAAGCCTGTCACCACAACAAGGGTCTGCCATTCAGTTTACCCACAGCCAGACAGACACTGACAACGGATGCATCAGATTATGCCTGGGGGCCCCATATGGCAGGAAAATGTATTCAGGGCACATGGCCTGGAAACCAGATGCATCTTCACATCAATCAGAGATGCTAGCTGTTCAAAATGCCCTGACAGCTTTCAAGGACCTGCTTCATCCAGGACATTTACTGATAGACAACACTATGGTCATGTGGTACATAAGCAGGGAGGTACACATTCCTACCCTCTCTGCAGGCAAGCAATGACCTTATGGGACACGGGTTCATAGGTTGGTACTAGGCTATCAGCCCTAGGGCCTATGCAAGCCTAGCCATAATAATTCCCTGGCTATTTCTTCCCACACTATTTACTTCCCTGGACCCCTCTCTAGCAGGGCGACTGACGTGATCCCCGGGATGAATTTCCTTTCTCCCATCCAATCGTCAAGGTTCCTTTTGAAGAGGACCAAAGAGGCACTCTGCTTGACATGTATGGGCAATCTGTTCCAGAGCATTGGCTTTTCAAGTTCACCTGCAAGCACAATTCCTGCCAGGAAAAACAAATACTTTGGCAGACAAACTAAGCAAAAACCTCATGGATCCCCACGAATGGAAACTGGATCCACAAGTCTTCAGCATGATAATAAGGAAATGGGGATGCCTAGACATAGATCTGTTTGCCTCCCTTCACAACTGCCAATTAGAGATTTTGCACAAGGATTTATCACGAGCAAGCATGGAAAGTGGACGCCCTATCCTTCAGCTGGTAAACTCTAACAGTATATGCCTTTCCTCCACTGCCTCTCCTTCCCAGGGTACTCATAAAGGTTAGACAGGAGAAGCCAAAAATGATACTGATTGCACCAGACTGGCCACGCCAGCACTGGTACCCAATCCTAAAGAGCTTGTCTCAAGGTCCAGCATGGATATTGCCTCAAACTTCTCACTTGCTGGCCCAACAAAACAATCAGATCCTGCACAGCCAACTCAGGACCTTAAATCTGACAGCATGGCGGATGATGTAGCCATTCAGAACACTGCTCTTTCAAAAGCTGTTTTGGATGTTATCTTGGAGGCCAGGAGGCCCAGTACCAGAAAGTCTTATGCAGAGAAATGGAAGAGATTCTGTGCTTGGAACCAGGAACAAGGCATCAACACGTGTGTACTAAATATCCCTCAGATTTTACAGTACCTAACTGAGATGCTGAACCAAAGGCCTTTCTTTCTCATCAATTAAGATTCATGCCTCTGCCATTTCAGCCTATTACAATGCGGAACCACCTATCTTTTCTCATCCTTTAATAAGGCAGTACCTCAGAGGGGCCAAAAACATTAGGCCTCCAAGGAAAGCACCAATTCTGGCCTGGGACCTCAATTATGTTTTGGAAAAACTGTGCCTCCTTTCGAGCCAGCATCAACAGCAGATATAAAATTCTTATCCTGGAAAACTGCTCTGCTCCTAGCAATAACCTCGCAAGGCGAGTCTCGGAGTTACAAGCACTCATGGCTGTGGAACCTTTCATAATTTTTCATCCAGACAGGGTTTCTCTGAGGACAAACCCTACATTTATGCCCAAGGTGTGGTGTCCAGTGTGGCCCTCAACCAAACCATTCACTTGCCTAACTTTTATCCAAATCCACAGAACAAGGGTGAGAAAATTCTGCATTCTTTGGACATACACAGGCAGCTACACTTCTACTTGGACAGAACTAATGCTTTCAGAAAGACTGAGCGACTTTTAGTGACACATGCTGCAGGATCACAAGGAAAGGCTATCTCAAAACAGACTATTTCTAAATGGATAGGCCATTGCATCTGTTTCTGCTATTCTCAACATGGCAAATCAGTGCCTAACTGCATTAGGCCTCATTCCACCAGAGCAGCAGCCACTTCAGCAGCCTTCCTCAGAGGAGTACCATCCAAAGATATCTTAGAGGCTGTAACCTGGAGTTCAGTGCACACCTTCACAAAGCACTACCACTTACCTCTTTACTCCAAGTCCAGAGCAGGCTTTGCCACTGCAGTCCTGCAGGGCCTCATAGCCTCTCCTAATCCTATTTAGCCCAGCCACCCATCCTCAGCTTTGGGATTCAACCCAAGAGTAATGACTGCAACAGTGAAAACACTGTGAACATAGTACAGTTGTGTACCTACCCATAAATGTAGATGTTGGCGTGTATTCACTGTTGCAGTCCAGGTTACCCACCACCCCCCTTTTCTTTGCTGGGATTTATCTGCACTTCTCTATCCTATACAACCTTTTTGGTGTATTTGCTTGTAGATGAAGGAAATGTTGATGTCCTTCAAGGATGCATCTGCAGTCATAACAAATGGGTTGTCCTGTCGTCAGGCAGCCCTTCGGTCGGCCGGATTCCAAAGTCTGGGTCCGGCTTCGGCTGATGTCGCACTTCACCCGATGTCATCTCTGCTGGTCTTCGGGTATAAAGGCATCAGCCGACGCCATTTTCCTCAGTCTTTCTTGCCGCGTGGCGCCTGAAGCAGAAGCTGTTCGCAAGTGCCGGTCGGTCAGATCCAGAGATTACTACTACCGAATACTTCGAAGACTTCTAAAAAGCTAAGTACCCCATTGGGGACTCTTTCTTGCCTCAGCCGATGTCAGAAAAAGTAAATAACTGTTTAACTTGTGGGAAGCAAATACCTCATAAAGATTTCCACTCTTACTGCCTACCTTGTTTAGGCCCAGACCACGACGTAGCAGCCTGTTTAGCCTGTGCTTCCTTCAACCGACGAACGCTTAGGCGTCAGTCGGAGTTTGCTGAACAGTTTTTCGGCTCAGATTTTGCGTACATTATGCCGTCGGATCCTCCGACTACCCAAATTGTTAAAAGCGCAAAGAAAAGACCGACACTCGCGGTCCGCGGTTTCGGCCGAAACCATGGTTAAGCAAGCCGCGAGTGTCTCGGTTTCGGCCGAAACCGAGAAAACGGGTCAATCTTCAGCCAAATCCATGACTACTACTGAGGCTCCTGCTACCTTAGTTGAATCGGCCTCTGATGATGTCCTTCATGGATGCATCTGCAGTCATAACAACTGGGTCGTCCTGTCGTCAGGCAGCCCTTCAGTCGGCCGGATTCCAAAGTCTGGGTCCGGCTTCGGCTGATGTCGCACTTCACCCGACGTCATCTCTGTTGGTCTTCGGGTATAAAGGCATCAGCCGACGCCGTTTTCCCAGTCTTTCTTGCCGCGTGGCGCCCGAAGCAGAAGCTGTTCGCAAGTGCCGGTCGGTCGGATCCAGAGATTACTTCTACCGAATACTACTTCGAAGACTTCTAAAGCTAAGTACCCCGTCTGGGACTCTTTCTTGCCTCAGCCGATGTCAGAAAAAGTTAATAATTGTTTAACCTGTGGGAAACAAATACCTCAAGGATTTCCACTCTTACTGTCTGCCTTGTTTAGGCCCAGCCCACGACGTAGCAGCCTGTTCGGCCTGTGCTTCTTTCAACCGACGCTTAGGCGTCGGTCGGAGTTTGCTGAACAGTTTTTCGGTTCTAATTTTGCGTATATTATGCCGTCGGATCCTCCGACTACCCAAACTGCTAAAAAACGCAAAGATAAAGACCGACACTCGCGGTCCGCGGTTCCGGCCGAAAACATGGTTAAGCAAACCGCGAGTGTCTCGGTTTCGGCCGAAACCGAGAAAACTGATCAAAATACAGCAGAATCTATCACTACCACTGAGGCCCCTGCTACTTCTCTTGAATCGGCCTCAGAAATTTTATCCACTACGGTGGTTGCCACTGACTTATCAGACACCATTCCCTTGGATGTGTCTACCCAAGCACGTGGTGCTGCTAGGCCTCCAGCAGCCATGTCCATTAAGGCCTTTGCCAGGGCCAAAGCAGCCAAAACTACTAGAACAGTGCCTGCTAAACCCCCTACAACCCGGCCCTCTTCTAGTGCACAAATGCTTACTCTGGCAGAAGATTTAATTTCAGGGGAATGCCTCAGATTTATTTGCTTCCCCTCTCAATCACCAGCTCAAAAAGTTCTGCACAAGGACATTCCACCCACTAGCATGGAAAGTGGATTCGCTCTCCTTCAGCTGGAAAGGCCTAACAGCATATGCATTCCCACCTCTTCCCTTGATACACAAGGTATTACTAAAAATCAAGGAAGAACGTCCAAGGATAATCCTAATAGCTCCAAACTGGCCAAGACAACACTGGTACCCACTGCTGAGGGGCATGTCTCAGAACAATATGTGGCCAATACCCCTGATGCCTTTGATGTTAACTCAAAACAACTACAGCATCATGCATCCAAACCTAAAAATGTTGCAACTGACTGCATGGAACATCACATAGCAGCAGCTAATCCAGAACTTTCCCAAAGAGTTAAAGACATTATTCTTGAAGCCCGCAGACCTTCAACAAGAAGGAACTATGCAGGCAAATGGAAAAGGTTTGTCATTTGGAGTACTGAAAGAGGAAAAGATGTGTCAAACATAGATATGCCTAACATTCTGGAGTATCTGGCAGAACTTCTACATTCAGGCCTGTCCTACTCCTCCATCAAGATACATGCATCAGCTATATCAGCAGAATACAGCTTTGATCCACCTGTTTTTCACACCCATTACTCAGACAGTTCCTCAGAGGAATCAAGAATGTAAAACCTCCAAGGAAACCACCATTACCAGCTTGGGACTTGAACTTTGTGCTAGAAAAGTTGACACTATCACCCTTTGAGCCAGCAGCAACAGCAGACCTACAGCATCTATCGTGGAAAACCGCCTTCCTACTGGCAATAACCTCAGCCAGGAGGGTTTCTGAACTCAGGCCCTAATGGCAGTACAACCCTTCCTAATCTTCCATCCAGATAGTGTCCATGAGGACTAATCCTACATTTATGCCTAAGGTGGTATCCAGAGTGTCTTTAAACCAGGCAATCCACCTACCTACCTTCTTTCCCAACCCACAAAACAGAGGGGAAAGAATACTGCATACCTTGGATGTACATAGACAGCTACGCTACTACCTGGACAGAACAAAAAGTAGCAGAAAAAATGATCAGCTTTTGTAGCCTATGCAACAGGAAGGGAAGGAAAAGCTATTTCCAAACAGACAATCTCCAAATGGATAGGAAATTGCATACGATTCTGTTACTCCTTCCATGGAAAACCAATTCCACAGAACATAAGACCTCATTCTACAACGGCAACAGCCACTACCACAGCCTTTTTACGAGGAGTGGCAACCAAAGACATTATTGAGGCGGCTACTTGGACCTCCGTGCATACATTTGCCAAGCATTATAATTTGCCTCTATATTCCAGATCCCGAGCAGGGTTTGCCACTGCTGTACTGCAAGGGATCCTAAACACACCATAATCTAGTTTCTTCCTCCTCCCTAGTTGGCTATGGTATTCTACCCAGTTGTTATGACTGCAGATGCATCCATGAAGGACATAGTACAGTTTTGTACCTACCATAAATGTAGATGTCGAACTGGATAGCATCTGCAGTCAGATTACCTCCCTCCTTCCCTCTGTGGTACTCCTAGGGTGTTTACCCTCCTAATAGCTAGCTGGTGGGGAGTCTTTTATGGTGTATTTGTTGTATATATGTACATACATGCTTATTTTTTGTGTTTACCACTATCTTTTTGGAAACATTGGCATTTATCCAAAATTTTTAGCCTACAAGAGGGCTACTGGCATCTGGGGCAAGAAACAGAGGAAAATGGCGTCGGCTGATGCCTTTATACCCGAAGACCAACAGAGATGACGGGTGAAGTGCGACATCAGCCGAAGCCGGACCCGGACTTTGGAATCCGGCCGACTGAAGGGCTGCCTGACGACAGGACGACCCAGTTGTTATGACTGCAGATGCTATCCAGTTCGGACATCTACATTTATGGTAGGTACAAAACTGTACTTTTTGCCTACTACTGTGGTTCCTAGTGAATTCAGACACCATCCCTTTGGATGTCTCTACCCCAGCACGTGGTGCTGCTAGGCCTCCTGCAGCCATGTCTATAAAGGCCTTTGCCAGGGCTAAAGCAGCCAAAACTGTTAAATCAGTGCCTGTTAAGACCCCCTCACATAGGCCCACTTTATGCTTACTCTGGCAGAGGATTTAATCTCCTTAATTAGGGGATCCCAATCTCACCCAGACAGGGCCTCTCAGCCTCCAGAAAAGAGACCTAGAGCAGAGCCCCCCGAGCCAGTGTCCTCTGATGATTCTTCGGATGACTCAGACATTACAGATCAGCCAGAGGCTCCTTTTTCTACTTATGAAGATTCCGATGCTGAAGAATCCATTCCATCTGCCTCTCCACCAGAAGAATTTTCCTTTGGGGAAACCTTACATGCCATGAGAGAACAATTCCAATGGCAGGGACAAGATTTCTCAGATTCAAGAAAAAGGCTTAGGACCTTTCTGCACTTACCACAACATAGGCCCTTAGCTATACCTCCAGTTCTGCCTGTTGTGGATGATGCATTTAATGATGTTTGCACTGCTCCTGATACTTTACCTCCAGCCCCTGCCAAACCAGATAGATTTTACAGGGTGCCAGACACTCATCACCACCTATACAAGGCCCCACTTGCAGATCCTGAGACTACTTCCCAGGGGCCTAAGGCAGTAGCTTCGACCTCAGCAAAAAACCCTCTCCCTTCTGAAAGGGAATCCAGGTCCTTAGAGAGATGGGGGAAAAGTTTACACCTCTGCTACTCTCTCAGCTAGAGCTTTAAACTGTCAGTTTCACATGATCCAATACCAAGAGTTTATGCTTGATCAGTTAACTAAGAAGCTGTCCTCTGATGACTCCTTAGATAAGAAATATGTTTTAGAAATGGTGAATAACATTCAGCAGGTTAGTAACCATTCTTTAGAATGTGGCTATGATGCACTGGAGGCTTCATTTAGATCAGCCATGACTGGCACAGTGATAAGAAGGCATGCATGGTTGAAGGAACAGGTTTTGCGGGATCATGTTAAAGCAAAGCTGTTAGATGCTCCTATGGATAAGGCCAGTCTATTTGGTACACCTGCTCAGCAAGTAATGAAGAAAATGGAAGAGAAGGCAAAATCTGTACAAACAGTTAAGGATTTCTTACAGGTTCAGCCCCCAAGGTTTAGCAGGAACTGGCCTGCCAAAAATTGGTCCTTTCCAGACTCCTCAAAATCTCAGAGGCAGGAATAGACGCTCTAGAGGCAGAAATCAATCCAGAGGAGGTGCCTATAGAGGACGCCAGTGGCAAGGCAATAACCAGAGAGGCACAGACACAACCACTGCCACTGCAACAGGACAATCACAGTGACTTGACTGACACCGCCTACCAGGGAGCAAATAGCAGCACCTTTAGGTGGAAAGTTAGCCTTATTTTCGAAAAATTGGCACTATCACAAAAAACAAGTGGATTTTGCAAACCATAGACCAAGGCTACAGGTTCCACTTCCACTCCTTACCAGTAAAAAGAGGAATGCCAAACCTACCTCCAAATCAAAAAAACAGAAGCTCTAAAGCAGATAGCTCAATTAACAAAGATGAGAGCTGTGGAAAGAGTACCAATAACACAACAGGGCAAAGGATTCTACTCCAGACTCTTCCTAGTACCAAGAAAAGAGAAAAGTTGGAGACCTATTCTCGACCTGTCTGTCTTAAACACATACATCATTGTACCAAAATTCAAAATGCTGACCATACAGCAACTTCTTCCCATGCTGGGCAAGGAGTGTTGGCTGGTAACTCTAGATCTCAAGGAGGCATACCTGCACGTCCCCATACGACCAAATTGCAGAAGATGCCTCAGATTTCTTGCAGGATCAGAGCATTATCAATTCTCAGCATTGCCCTTTGGCTTATCTACTGCGCGCAGAGTATTCACAAAATGCCTGGCATCAGTAATCGCTCATTGCAGGCTACAGGGAATCCAAATTTATCCATACCTGGACGACTGCCTGTTACAAGCGGACAACAAAAGCAAGCTGACAACAGATTTACAAAGAGTCATTTGCTTACTACAAGCCCTGGGATACACAGTCAATTTAAAAAAGTCAAGGCTGATACCATCCCAGACAAGAACATTCTTGGGTGCGGAATTGGACACAGTAAAACAAATGGCATTCCTAACTGCAGAAAAACAAGCACAACTCCCTCTTTACTTCTTGGCATTAACAAAGCAGCACAAACTAACAGCAAGAAAAGTACTGCAGGCCTTGGGCTTCATGGCATCATGCATAATCCTGGTCCCCCATGCCAGACTGCATATGAGAAAACTACAGTGGTACCTAAAGAATTTATGGTCTCAACACAGGCACAGCTTAGAAACCGAAATCCCACTAATCCCATGCCTGAAACAAGAGTTCCTATGGTGGGCTCAAGCATGCCAGTCAAACCCAGGCTTGCCCTTCCACAACTTTCAAGCAAACCAAACCATCACAACGGACGCCTCAGACCTAGGCTAGGGGGGCGCACATGTTGGACAAGTGCATACAAGGATTGTGGACTCCAGACCAGCTGCACCTGCACATAAACCAAAAAGAAATGCTGGCAGTAAAACTAGCAATCCAGAAATTCAAACCATTCCTCAAAGAAGGCCATTTAATGATAAGGACAGACAACACCACAGTCATGTGGTACATCAACAAACAGGGAGGCACTCATTCATACCCCCTATGCAGAATGACTCTGGACCTTTGGAATATGGCTCTGAGCTGCAACATCCAGTTACAGGCAATATTTGTGCCAGGAAAAGAAAACACCCTAGCAGACACGTTAAGCAGAACCACCTCGGATGCTCATGAATGGATGCTACACCCGGACATCTTCAAGGCCATCACAAAGAAATGGAGAATGCCACAAATAGACCTATTCGCATCCCCACTCAATCACCAGCTCAAAAAATTCTGCACAAGGACATGCCACCCACTAGCATGGAAGGTGGACTCTCTATCCTTCAGTTGGAAAGGCCTGACAGCATATGCATTTCCACCTCTTCCTTTGATGCACAAGGTACTACTGAAAATCAAAGAGGAACGTCCAAGGATAATTCTGATAGCTCCGAATTGGCCAAGACAACACTGGTATCCTTTGCTGAGGGGCATGTCTCAGGGGAGAATGTGGCCAATACCCCTGATGCCTTTGATGTTAACTCAGAACAACTACAACATCATGCACCCAAACCTAAAAACCTTGCAACTGACTGCCTGGAACATCACATAACCGCTACTAACCCAGACTTATCCCAAAGGGTTAAAGACATTATCCTTGAAGCCCACAGACCTTCAACAAGAAGGAACTATGCAGGAAAATGGAAAAGGTTTGTCATTTGGAGTACTGAAAGAGGAAAAGATGTCTCGAACATAGATATTGCTAACATCCTGGAGTACTTGGCAGAGCTTCTACATACGGGCCTGTCCTATTCCTCCATCAAGATACGTGCATCAGCTATTTCCGCAGAATACAGCTTCGATCCACCTGTCTTTTCGCATCCTCTACTCAGGCAATTCCTCAGAGGGATCAAGAATGTAAAACGACACTCCCTCCATTTGAACCAGCAGCAACAGCAGATCTTCAACACCTATCATGGAAAACTGTTTTCCTACTGGCAATTACTTCAGCAAGGAGGGTTTCGGAACTACAGGCCTTAATGGCAGTACAACCCTTCCTAATCTTCCATCAAGATAGTGTCCATGAGAACTAATCCTACATTTATGCCGAAGGTGGTATCCAGAGTGTCTTTAAACCAGGCAATCCACCTACCTACCTTCTTTCCCAATCCACAGAACAGGGGGGAAAGGCTGCTGCATACCTTGGATGTACATAGACAGTTACGCTACTACCTGGACAGAACCAAAAGTAACAGAAAAACTGACCAGCTTTTAGTAGCCTATGCAACAGGAAGGGAAGGAAAAGCAATTTCCAAACAGACATTCTCCAAATGGATAGGAAATTGCATAAGATTCTGTTACTCCTACCATGGAAAACCAGTTCCACAGAACATAAGACCTCATTCTACAAGGGCTACAGCCACTACCACAGCTTTCTTACGAGGAGTGGCAACCAAGGACATTATTGAGGCTGCTACTTGGACCTCCGTGCATACATTTGCCAAGCATTGTAATTTACCTCTATACTCTAGATCCCGAGCAGGGTTTGCCACTGCTGTATTGCAAGGGATCCTAACTACACCATAATTATTCTTCCTCCTCCCTAGTTTGGCTATGGTATTCTACCCATTTGTTATGACTGCAGATGCATCCTTGAAGGACATAGTACAGTTTTGTACCTACCATAAATGTAGATGTCGAACAGGATAGCATCTGCAGTCAGGATTACCCACCCTCCTTCCCTCTGTGGTACTCCTAGGGTATTTACCCTCCTAATAGCTAGCTGGGGAGTCTCTTATGGTGTATTTGTTTGTATATATGTACATACATGCTTATTTTTTGTGTTTGCCTTCTACTATTTTGGAAACATTGGCATTTATCCAAAATTTAGCTTTCCTAGAGGGCAACTGGCATCTGGGGCAAGAAACACTGAGGAAAATGGCGTCGGCTGATGCCTTTATACCCGAAGACCAGCAGAGATGACATCGGGTGAAGTGCGACATCAGCCGAAGCCGGACCCAGACTTTGGAATCCGGCCGACCGAAGGGCTCCCTGACGACAGGACAACCCATTTGTTATGACTGCAGATGCTATCCTGTTCGGACATCTACATTTATGGTAGGTACAAAACTGTACTTTTTTGTGCATGCATTTTTATTGGCATATTTTTCAGCCTATCAATTTGGGGGCACCTGACATCTGGGGCAAGAAAAACTGAAGAAAATGGCATCTGCTGCATCTTTTATACCCCTGGTGCACTGACGTCAGGGAAGAGGCGACAGCAGCAGACACCGGACCTAGACTTTGGAATTCTGGCCAACTGAGGGCAGCCTGCCAGCAGGATAACCCAAGAGTAATGACTGCAACAGTGAATACACTCGAACATCTACATTTATGGTAGGTACACAACTGTAATTTACCTTTCTCCCCCTTTTTGGATGGGGTGTGAACTGTCAGTTGCTTTTTACCGCTTTTGGGCTGCTAGTTCTGGGGAAGGGAATATATGCTGCAGACGCGGCTCTGCTGTGTTGCGTGCACACATAACAGGACATGACATGATGTCGGGAAACTGCATAGGTTCAAACAAGCAGTCATTTTTCAAGTACTACGCTATTCCTACCTCAACAAAGTGTTTTTTTTTTTTTTAACAGATATCACCTGTGTGATTCTGCATACATTTCTGGTTAGTCACACACCAGGAAGCAAGCCGTATTATCGCAAAAATCTGGTTGCGATAATACGCAAGTACCTAAAAGGATTAGGGAGTTCATGGATTTACCACAGCATAAGCCTCTGGCTATCCCTCCAGTGTTGGAAGTAGTTGTTTTCATGGAGAATTCTTTGACTCCTAATTCTGTTCCTCCTGCTCCCAGGAAACCTGATGGGTATTAGAGTTTCTGATTCTCATCAGTTTCATTTTAGGCATCCTACTGCTGATCCAGAGACTATTTCTCAGGGCCCTAAATGTGTTAAGGCTACAGTTGAAAAAAATCCTCTTCAAATTGATAGTCTAGGGGCATGGACAGGTGGGAAAAAAAGGTTTATACATCTGCCACCCTTGCTATTCGGTCTGTTAATTGGCTCTTTCATATGCTTAAGTTTCCGCAGCATACATTGGAGGCTATTAAGGCTAAAATTGCTAGTGTTCCTTCCCTCGTGGAGAGTAAGGACATGCAAGATTTATTGAATTCTGCCACTCTTGTGACTGAACACTGTGGTTTTGACAAGGGCAGCAGCCACTGTATCTGTTATCAGAAGACCTGCTTGGCTCAGGGAACAGCCTGTTAAATCTAAGTTACTTAATGTACTTTTGCATAAGGACAATCTTTTTGGTAACAAAGCAGAAGAGCTCTTGAAAAAATTGGAGGCTAAAGCCAAATCTATGCAAACTGTTAAATATTTTCTGCAAGTTCAGCCTCCTTATTTTAGTAGGCATCACCCTTCTAAGAATTGGACTTTTCCTGATCCCAGTAAACAGGGACGCACTAGGTCTAGGGGTTATAGGTCTTCTAGGGGACAGACCTCTACTCCTCAAAAGACTAAACAATGGCATGCTTTCCTCTTCAGAGTCTGGGAGTTCTAAACCTCCCCAAAGTAAGTATTCTGTTTGACTCAGCCCTCCCCCTGCTGGCCCAGGGTTGCCTTTAGGGGGAAGGTTGGCCAGTTTTGCAGACGTTTGATCCACCATCACAGACGGCAAATGGGTACTCAAAGTAGTATATCAGGGCTACAAGTTTTCTTTTCACACTTTCTCTGTTCACCAAGGGTACCCAGGTATTCCTCCAAATCAAAAGGCAGAAGCAGCGAAGCAAACTTTTTCCTTGCTGAACCTAGGTGCAATAGAGACCGTTCCTGTACTTCAGATAGGCAAAGGCTTCTACTCAAGACTTTTTCTGGTTCCCACAAATGGGAGCACCTGGCGCCCCAGTCTGGACTTGTCCATTTTGAACACTTTTCTGCCGATTCCCAAATTCAAAATGCTCGCTCTTCAGCAGCTGCTGCCCATGCTGGCCAAGGATTCCTGGCTGGTGACTTTGGATCTCAAAGAAGCTTATCTGCACATTCCAATTTGGGAAAGTTGCAGGCAGTACCTTCGTTTCAGAGCTGGAAAGCAGACACTACCAATTCTCTGCATTGCCCTTTGGCTTAACTACTGCTCCCAGAGTTTTTACAAAATGCCTGGCTCCTGCCATTGCTTTCTGCAGGCAGAGAAACATTCAGATTTACCCTTGCTTGGCCGATTGCCTCATTCAAGCAAACAACTTCGAAAGGATTTGGATTTTATAAGGAACCTTCTCACCTCTTTGGGCTACACACTCAGCGAAAGGAAGTAAAGAATTGTACCTACAAGGGAGGTTTTATTCCTGGGAGCGAGTCTGACTACAGCCGCCCAGATGGTATTCCTCTCTCAAGAGAAACAAATGCAGCTTTCGACTTATAGGATTTGGCAAGCATGACCCAGCTCTCTGCAAGGCAATTCATGCAAGCCCTGGGATTCATGGCTTCATGTATTCTGATTCCATATGCCAAACTGCATATGAGGAAAATGCAGTGGTACCTCAAGAACCTTTGGTGTCAACACACAGGATTTAGACTTGATACTTCCTCTGATTCCCGGTCTGCAGACAAGTTTCTTTGGGCGACTGCTTGTTCACAGAACAAAGGCCTGCCTTTTCAACCACCTCTTGCAAGCATGACTGTCATCACTGATGCCTTGGACTATGCTTGGGGGGGTGGGGGTGCACATCTAGATGGCAGATGCATACAAGGGACTTGGAGCAACTAACAGATGCACCTGCACATAAATCTGAAAACTGATAGCAGTCCAGCAGGCCTTGCTGGCTTTTAAGCATCTTTTCTCCTGGAACTCTTCTAGTTTGGACAGAACACCACAGTCATGTGGTACATCAACAAGCAGGGAGGGACTCGCTCTTGCACCCTGTGCAGACAAACCTCTATGGTCCGTAGCCTCCATGGGCTTACATCTGATGGCTCTGTTTCCTCCAGGCAGACAACACCTTGGGCAGATCGGTTGAGCAGGCAAGTCCTGGATCCTCAAGTGGCAACTGAACAAGACCATCTATCACTTCATTCAGCGCTTGAGGTTCTCCCCAGGTGGATCTCTTCTCATCTCAGAACAACCATCTTCTTCCAGTCTTTTGCACCAGGGAACATCACGACCAAGTTTGGAGAGTGGATGCTCTGTCCTTCCCCTGGACATAGCTTTCAATTTATGCCTTCCCTCCTCTGCTGACACTTCCCAGAGTGCTGTTGAAGATAAGGGATGAAAAACCAAGGGCCATTATAGCTCCAGACTGGCCCAGACAGCATTGGTATCCACTGCTTCGCAGTCTCGCCCAGTCTCAGCCTTGGCATCTTCCCCTGATACCAGATCTCTTGGTTCAGGAAGAGGGGAAATTTCTACGTCCTCTTCACTCACTGCATTTGGCGGCCTGGCTCATAGTATAAGTCTATCTCAGCGGGTGGTTGAGGTTCTTCGTGAGGCCAGGAGGCCTAGCACTAGGAATTCTTATGAAGATATATGGAAAAGATTCTGTAGTTGGATGCAAGCTAGAGGGGAAGACTCTTCTCGACCATCTCTTCCTGTTGTGCTTGATTACCTGGCAGGCTTGCTTAATGGTGGCCTTTCCTTCTCTTCAGTCAAGATTCATGCTTCAGCTATTTCTGCTTATTGTTCCTTTGAACAGCCCATCTTCTCTCATCCTTTGAAGCAGTTCCTCAGGGAGGTTAGCAATTAAAAACCTCCCAGGCCAACTACTCCTGCTTGGGACCTTAATTTTGTGCTTGAGAAACTTACTCTGCCTCCTTTTGAATCGGCTGCCTCAGCCGATTTTAAGATTTCTTTCCTGGAAAACTGCTTTTCTCTTGGCCATTACTTTAGCTAGAAGAGTTTCTGAGCTGCTGGCCTTTATGGCAGTAGAGCCTTTTATCATCTTCCATGCGGATAGGGTTTCCCTTCGAACCAATCCTTCCTTTATGCCTAAGGTGGTTTCTAGCTTGACTTAGTCTATCCACCTGCCTACCTTTCCTAAACTTCAGAATAGAGGCGAAAGACTTCTGCATTCCCTTGATGTGCATTAGACAGCTTTGATTTTATCTGGACAGGACTAAAACCTTTCGGAAGTCTGACCAGTTGGTCAGTTTAGCATCTGGAGCTCAGGGCAAAGCTATTTCTAAACAATTTCTAAATGGCTTGCCCATTGTATTCACTTTTTGTTACTTGCAGCATGGCAAGGTTCCTTCAGAGTATCAGGACCCATTCTACTTGAGCAGCTTCCAACTCTGCAGCTTTTTTGGTAAGTGTACCTACTAAGGACATCCTGGAAGCAGCTACTTGGACTTCTGTTCGCACTTTCCCAAAGCATTAGAATTTACCTTTGTTTTCTAAATCCAGGGCTGGTTTTGCTACTGCAGTGTTGCAAGGCATCCTTACCAACTCTTAAATAGCGGATATCCCCCTCAGTTTTTGCTTTGGGAATCAACCTGTTTTGTAAGGACTGCAGCAGTGAAACACGAACATAGTACAGTTGTGTAGACTTACCATAAATGTAGATGTTAGTGTATTCACTGTTGCAGTCCTGGTCCCCCCATCCCCCCTTTTTCCTAAGGCACAGACTGTTTATTTTGTGGATGGTATGTTTCCAGGGATTTTCTTTTCCTAGTCTAGCCTTCTTGGGGACTCCTGACAGTTAAGGCAAGAAAAACTTAGGAAATGGCGTTGGCTGCCTTCCTTTATGCCTGACAGAGTTACGTCCGAAGGTTTATGCCAAGGCTTTGGGATTCTGGCCAACTGTGGACTACCAGGAGCCAGATAGCCCATTTTGTGTGGACTGCAACAGTGAATCCACTCTAACATCTGCATTTTTGGTAAATGTACACAGCTGTACCTTTTCCTGAATCTCTGGTCCACAGGTGGGGTATACCTCAAATAGACCTGTTTGCCTCCTCCATAAACAGGTAACTCCCTGGTTACTGCACCAGGACACCCGACCCCAAGACACTGGCAGTGAATGCCTTCTCGGTGCCCTGGAAGGGGAAATTTGTGTGTGCATTCCCCTCTTCCCCTGATTCAGAGGGTACTGCTAAAAATTCAGCAGGACTGTCCAAAAATCTTGCTGGTAACTTCCTACTGGCCAGGAAAGCACTGGTTCCCCCTCCTCCATTTGTCCAAGGGCAATCACCCAAGTTACCCCCTCACTGGACTTGATCACACAGCACAAACACTGTTTCACCCACAGTGGCAATCTGCAACTCACCCTGTGGCTGATAAGGTTCTGATCCCCGTCAGACACCTGTACATAGGACGTGCTAAATGTCCTGCTGGAGGCCAGGAAACCTAACACAAGAAAATCATATCTTGCGAAGTGGAAAAGGTTTTCTATTTGGTGTCGCAACAAACCGTTGGACCCGATGGAAAGTGACATTCCTCTTTACCCGTGCGAGCTAATCCAGACAAGGACTGGCTTACTCGTCTCTAAAAGCAGATTTGTCTGCAGTTTTTGCCTGTTTACCTGTGGACCCTCACCTTGCATCCAGATTTCGGCTAAACTTTTCTGAAAGGGGTACTACTCTTGAGACCTCCCAGGGAATTTCCCCCCTCCCTGGGACTTTAACTGTGTATTAGAGAAACTCACTTTAGCCCCCTTTGAGCCAGCAGACAAGGCTCCCATAAAATTTTGCACATGGAAAACTTTAGTTGGTGGCTCTGACCTCAGCCAGAAGGGTCTCAGAGCTGCAAGCTCTTATGGCTACACCACCCTTCTTTGTCCTCCACCTTGACAAGGTGACTCTCCGGTCCAGTCAGTCATTCACACCCAAAGTAGTGAATGCGATATCCTTGAACCAGGCCATTCACCTTCCTACCTCTTTCCCCAACCCGCAGGGGCATAGAGTGCATGTCATTCCCTAGATGTCCACAGGCAATTTGGATTTTACCTAGATAAAACCAAGCCCATTAGGAAATCGGACTAATTGTCTCCTTTCACCCCAGAGCTCTGGGGAAAGCAGTGACCAAACAGACCATATCGGCCTAGATTTCCATGGCTTTTTCATTCTGTTACCTTCACCATTGGAAGACCTTGCAGGCCAATGTCCAAGCCCACTCTACCAGAGCAGTGGCCTCTTCTGGAGCCTTTAAAGGAGTAGATACCAGCACCATACTTGAAGCAGCCACTTGTCTTCTGTGTACACCTTCACCAAGCACTACAAGCTAGATAATATTTCCAGAGCCAGGATGGGGTTTGCCAGGGCTATCCTACACGGATTCCTAGAAACCTCTTCTAAGTCACCACTCATTTCTCTGAGCTTTGGTTTTCACCCACATGAATACTGCAACGTTGAAATAGGACATAGGAAGGTTGTGTAAAATCTTAGCATAACCATAGATGTCCTTCTCTTCCATGTTGCAGTATTCCTTCCCTGCCTATCAGGTTGCACTTGCTTTACTGGGTAACACTGGACAGGCGCTGCCATTATAGGACTGGCTCCGACTGGGGCATTTTAGGTTCTGAGGGCTGGTGCGTACCGATGTCACACTTATGCCCCACCCTTCTGCCATGTCAAATGTCCGACACACCTAGAGGGACTGAAAATCCTTTGAATCCTGGAAGGAAGAAGGGTAATCCCACATGTAGAATACTGCAACATGGAAGAAAAGGACATCTATGGTATGGTAAGAGTTTACACAATATTCCTATATGACTTGCTACACGTGGAGGTCCCTGCACTTGTAACTGTTCCTCCAGTGCTTCCTGCTTTCCTGGATGCCTTTGCTTGATCTTCCAAACCCCCAGATTTGCAGGCACTAGCTCATAAAAGACCTTGACCGTCTTTATAAGGTCCCTGCAGATTTTTTTTTTTAAGTGTCCTTCAGCTGATCCTGCTGTGGTTTCTATCTCCTCCGATAAATCCTCCCAGGTTAATTTCACAAAATTATTTCCTTCTCACCAAGTAAACTTTTAGAAAGGTTAGGAAAGAAGGTATACTCTTCCACCCTGTCAGTCAGAGCCATTAATTACCAGACTCACCTGTCTAAGTATTCTCTAGCTTTGGTCTGCCAAGCTTCTCAGGCCATGTCCCAGCATCCTGACTCAGAGTCCTTCTCTCTCTTGGCTGCATCTTCACAGGTCACTAGGCATTCCATTAAACTCATTACATCCGAGTGACTCCTCCAGGTGCATCTGCAGTGCCTCCAGGCTTCAAATATTGCTTGTTCATATTTGCATCAATAATATCAAAACCAAGCTATTACAAGGTTTTTAAATTTCATTTTAAAGCTTACACAATGGCAAATTCCAACTGTATTAATATATGATCTGTCTAGTACAGGTAAACATAATTTTCACATTTTTCCTAAATATCTCAATAACCAAGTAATGCAGACAGAACTACTTAGCCTCATATGAAAGCTTTCAGCTAAGTGAATAAAATGCTGGCAGTATGTGTGCAACTTGAGTGTTTGAGATATTTTAAGTTGTCTACAAAGTATTACAGACTTAAAAGGTGCTGTGTTGTGACTTATAAAATTCGGTTCAAGATCTAGAACCTAAAGAATACTACCACTATAAAATAGATGGTGCTGAAGGGTTTGCCATTTATAGTTTTTTCATAACTTGTATGGTTTCAGAGATATGAACATTTGTTTGAAATGTGAGGACATAATTTGATTCTGTCAAAAGGCTTGGGCTCTGCCCATTGGAAGTTGCAGTGCAAACTTCCTGAGCACCATTGGAGTGAATGAGTTAAATGCATTCATGATGCTGTAGAAGCTTCCTCCAAACCTACAGCTTCTGTTCTTAGTAGATATTTTTGACTGCGTTTACAGGTTGTCCTAGATGACATCAAGGCAAAATTGCTTGCTGCTTCCTTAGTTCTGCTCTTTTTCGTAATGCTGCTGCAGAACTTTATAAAACTGTGAAGGAACTTCCCTGCTCAAACTCTTATTAGGAAACTCTCTAGGTCTACTTCTGCTCCCTCTGGTTCTAAAGACACGCAAATCTGCTAGGAGACCCCCTCGGCCTGAAACTGACTTCTGCTCCATCTCCCCAACAGCCATTTTAGTCCAGACAAGGCTGTCTGTGAGATCCAGCCCCAACTTCCAAGTCGTACTCCTTTTTCTCCATCTTTCCCTTTCAGCCTGGAAGGATATCACTCAGGATTCTTGGGTGATGTCCATTATTTAAAGTGGTTATACGTCTCAGCCCTTTCAAGGGATTCCTCAACCTCCCTGAGATTAACTGCATTTGTTTCCTCATCTTTCTCTCCAGGGCAGCATTCAGCCTGTTCCGCTAAGTCAGCAAGGAAGGGGATTTTACTCCAGGATGTTGTGTTCCAAGAAGATTATCCTTGGAGACCCATCTTGGACCTGTCAAAGCTGAATTACCTTCCTTGGTGGTTCCTTCTTTCAGGATGCTATTTCTACAGTCTCTTCTCCTGCTGGTTCCTCCTCAAGCAGTCTTACCTTTAGATCTCAAGGATGCTTATCTGCTTATTCCTCTTCACCCTCACTTCAGAAAGTTCTTGCGTTTCTCGTTGGGTTATTGGCACTTTCAGTTCTCTGCCTTCCCCTTTGGCCTTTCCACTGCTCCAGGGTCTTCACAAAGTGCCTAGGCCCACCCATTGCTTTCCTAAGACTAAAGGGTCTTAAAGTGTACCATTACCTGGACGACCTGCTTTTTCTGGCCAGCAGTCCAGGTCTTCTGCTTCAACACCTAAATCTAGCTATTCATTTTCTGCAAGGCTTAGGGTTCACAGTAAAATTTAAAAAATCTGCTGTCACTGAGTCAGGATTTCATTTTTCTGTGGTGCAGGTTCAGGACTGACTCAATATTTCATCCTTCAGAGAAAGCTCGGTCTCCCATAGCTTTCGTGGAATCACTTCTAGCTCTTTCCTCCATCACTGCCAGGAAGTTCCTGAGATTATTTCGGTTCATGGCCGCTACAATTCCTCGTGTGAAGTTGCAAAAGGCAGCATGAAGTTCCAGTGGTTTCTGAAAACAGTTTGGGCCCAGCATGCTCATCCCTTGGACACTGTCATTCCTGTTCCCTGTTTGAAAGCAGAACTAGATTGGTGGATGCAGCAATTCTGAATCCTGGGTTATCCCTTCAAATTCCTCAACCAGTACAGGAACTTTTTACAGATGCCTCAGACTTAAGACGGGGAGCAACCTTTCCTTCCACAAAATTTGAGGGACTTTGCCCCCCCCCCCTTCAGAGGAAAGAACACATCAGTATCAGGGAAGTGAGGGTGTTGATTCTAGCCTTACAGACCTTTCACCCTATGTTCCTTCTAGGACCCCTCAAGATCTTCAGACAGCACTATGTTCCTTTGGTACATAAATGAGCAGGGGGGCAGAAAATCACATCTTTGTAGCTTAGCCATCAAGGCATGGAAGTACAAAGTCTCACTGCATGCAGTGTACCTTTTGTCTCAGAACTCTGTGGCAGATGCATTAAGCAAATCCATGACAGTCCTATGAGTGGATGCTTCACCAGGATGTGTTCCTGAATCTAGTTCACCGGTGGGCTACTCCAGAGATGGATCTGTTTGGCTCACCTCAGAACAGCTACTTCCTCTTCTGTGCTAGGGTCCCTCATCCTCAGGTTTGGAAGGGGGACGCCTTATTCTCATGGAGGGAGATTTTCTTTATGCATTCCTTCCCCAGTCTTTAATTCTGAAAGCCCTGCTGAAAATTCAACAGGAGAAACTAGAAATCTTCTTAGTGACTCCCTTTTTGCCAAGACAAATTTGGTTCCCTCTTCTGCATTTAGCCAAGGGCCATCACTACAAGTTAACTCACTGGATGGACCTACTCACGCAGGACAAGGGATCTCTAATTCACCCACAGCTATCAACTCTTGACCTTATAGGTGATCAACTTTTCATTACTTTTTGGCACCTTTTTTTTCTAAGGACTTACTTTGGGTTTTGCAGGAGGCCCAGAAACCCCATACTAGGAAGTCTTGTAGATGAAAGTGGACAGGATTTTCTCTGTTGCCAAAAAAAGGACCCCCTTTTGGCAGATATTCCTTTAGTGTTCTTACTGTGAGTTACTCGTGTTTTTTCTTTTATTAAGTTCCACTGTTCTGCCTTGTCTGCTTGCCTGCCCTTTTCTCTTCCATTGGATTCCAGGCTGGAGGTTAAGCTTTTCTTAAAAGGCACCCCTACACATGAATCCTCCGAGGAAACGAGTTCCTCCTCCTTGTGATCTTAATTTTGCTCTGGAGAAGTCAACTCTGGGCCCCTTTTGAACCAGCAGCCTCTGCTTCTCTAAAGCTTTGTACTTTGAAAACTAATTCTGGTAGCTATTACCTCTGCCAGAAGAGTTTCTGAGATCCAGGCATTAAATAGCTTCACCTCCATTCCTAGTTTTCCCATAGGAACAATCTGTCCTTTATGCCTAAAGTGGTTAATGATCTTTCCTTAAATTAAGCTATCCAATTGCCTATTTTTCCCCATCTCCACAATCTCCTAGTGAGAATTTTGCCTTTCCCTATATGTGCATAGAATATTCTGTCTTGACCAAACCAAGTCTATCGAAGTCTGACCGATTTGTCTTCCTGTCACAGGACTGTGGCTTTGCCCGTTTCTAAGCACACCATCTCTCCATTGAGTTCTAAGACCATTGTGTTTTGCTGTCATGTTTCATGGGGAAATTCCTATCCTCTTCTGTTAAGGCCCATTCCACTAGATCTGTGCCATTCTCTGGGCTTTCTTCAGGGGGTTGGATATTCAATCCATTTTGGAGGCTGCCACTTGGTCTTCTGTTCAAAACTTTACAAAGTGTTACAAGTTTGGTTATATTTCTAAGGCCAGAGCAGTCCTGCATGGATTTGTGGAAAATGTTTTTCTGCTTGATCTCACTATTCTTTCCTCCTCCCTGGGTTCCCTTTCAGCTTTTGCACTCTCCCATATGTTAAGAATACAGCAGCATTGAATTGAAGGATGTAGAGTAGTTGTGAAAAATCTTACCATAACCATAGGTGTCCTCTTCTGTGTTGCAGTACTCTATCCCACCATTCTTCCCCCTACATCTTGCTCATTATTTGGATTACTCTCTCATATGTCTCTCCTTTAGAGTTTTCCTCATGGAGCTACTTTATTCTGATTGTATGTGCAGATGTCCCTTTTTATGACTAACGTTCTAGGAGCCCACGTGTGATGTCCTACTTACAGGCAGTAGCTTGAAGCTTTTGTATAAAAGCCAGACGTTTGGTTGAGTAGTGGAATGCTACCCATATGGAAAGAATACTGCAACATAGAAGAGGAGGACTTGTGTGGCTATGGTAAGATTTTTACACAACTATTCTTGACCTCTACACATCTTACCAGAAATTGCATTTTGGGGTGGGTGGAGGGGAGTCCCAAAGAACATACTGTGGCCACCCATACATTACCTTCACTTAGGATGTTTCCACATACTGATATGGAAGTGAATATAGGATCATCATAGGGTAAAGGGTCTGACCTCTGAAATTCTAGCTGGATAGCAAACTCTGCCTGCAGCAAAGATCCCATAGTGGCGGTGAGTTGACACCACTATACTACATTTTTGTCATTTGCAGAGATGAAGTTCTTCGTGTTTCACTGTTGCAGTCATCACGTTTGGGTTATCTGTTTGCAGTAGCCTTCAGTCGGCCTGATTTATCAAAGTCTTGGGTCCTGAGTCAGTTGCCGTCTCATCTTCCGTGACGTCAGGTAGTCAGAGATATAAAGCATGCAGCCGACGCCATTACATCAGTCTTTATTGCCGTGCAGTGCCCGAAGCAGAAGCAGTTCACAAGTGCTGATAGGCAGACTCCTGAAATCTTTGTTTTCGAGTTTCAGAACCGAAGTCTGCAACTAAAGCCAAGTACCCCGTTGTGGAAACATTTTCTTACTGTAAACCGATGTCAGTAAGTCAATTGTATTTCTTGTGGGAAGCAAATACTGCATAAAGATTTTCATTCGTACTGTATTACTTCCCTAGGCCCTGACCACGACATACCTTGCTGTTGGTTTTGTGCCTTATTTAAACAACAAACTATTTGTCGTCTGTATATTTACACTTCTAAATAGTTTGGTACCCGGTTCAATTATCCAGATATGTCTTCGGTAAGCCACCAGACTATCGACATTCCGAAAAAATGCAAAGATAGAGACAGGCTGCCTTGGTCCAAAGCTGCCGACGATGCTTCTCCTAAGCTAGTCGCCAGTGCGCTAGTACTCAGTGAGGCACTTTCGCAGCCCCTGATACCAGCTACTTCAGATTTGCAGGCCTCTACTGAGACCCTTTCGGAGTCCAGTATGTCGCAAGATGCTTTAACTGTGGAACCTGTGGATGTCTCTACCTTGGATGGGTCCAGAGCCGCTGTGCAGGCACCGGCTTCTGAGGGTGTATTCAGGCCTACTGACTTGCATATTAAACTGATGCCATCTTCTTCTTCAAGGCCTAAAACTCGAACCATGCCTAGAAAACAGATGCCCAGACCGCATGGTCAGGCCTCTATGCCTAAAAAACAAGTAAAAATGGCTGAAGACCTTATTACTTTAATCAGGGGAAGCCAACCCCCCCCTCTGAGACCTAGGACTGGATTTGCTTATACTCTGATCAGGATTCTGAAATTTGTTTCCTCTGACCAGGATTTACCCTTATCTACCTATGAGGATTCTGATGCAGAGGACTCTATTCCCTCTGCTTCCCCCAGAGGATTCCTTTTGGTGAAACCTTGCATACTCTTGGGGAGCATTTTCGTTGGGAAAGCCAGGATTACTCTGATTCTAAAAAGAGGCTTAGAGATTTCTTACTCTTGCCCCAACACAGGCCTTTAGCTATCCCTCCTGTAATAGACGTTGATGCCTTTTCGGAATCTAGCTTGGCCCCTGACTCTCTACCTCCTGCTACCAGAAAACCTGATGGATATTAGTGTTCCTGACTCTTAAGTTCTTTTAAAAGTCCTACTGCAGACCCTGAGACCATTTCACAGGGACCCAAGGGCATTAAGGCTACTACCAAAAATCCTGCCCCCCTCTGATAGAGATTCCAGGGCGCTGGATAGATGGGTAAGAAGGTATACACTAATGCAACCTTGGCCATTAGGGCCTTAAACTGCCAGTTTCATATGTTAAAGTAATCCGCATATTATTGGATTGCTTAAACAGAAGATGTTGATTCCTGACTCTGCTGAAAATAAGGATTTACAGTATTTAATGCATTCTGCTGAACAAGTTTGAAAACATACTTTGCAATGTGGATGTTCATCGTGTTACACTGCTGCAGTCCTCACACTTGGGTTATCCTCCCGTCAGGCGATCCCACAGTCTGCCAGAGTTCCAAAGTCTTGGTCTGGCGTCGGTTGCTGTCGCTTCTTCCCTGACGTCAGTGCGCCAGGGGTATATAAGAGGCATCCAACGCCATTTTCTTCAGTCTTTCTTCCCGTGCGGTGCCCGAAACAGAAGCAGTTCGCAAGTGCCGGTCGGCCGACTCCTGAGATTTTCAAATCTAATTTCAGACCGAAGTCTTCAATAAAGCTAAGTACCCTGTTGGGGAACCTTTTCTTGCCTCAGTCCGATGTCCGAAAAAGTTAACAATTGCATTTCTTGTGGGAAGCAAATACATCATAAGGACTTCCATTCTTATTGTATTCCTTGCCTAGGCCCAGACCACGACGTCACAGGTTATCGGTTTTGTGCTAGGTTTAATAAACTATCAAACGTCTGTTTGATTTCGCCCGACATTACTTTGGTAGGAAATTTTAATTGTACCATGCCGTCGGAGCAATCGATGACCGGCATGCAAAAAAAACCCAAGGAATAAGGACAGGCAGCCTAGACCCAAACCAGACTCAGAGGCCTCTGCTGGGCCTGTCGCCGGTTCTCCGGTTTTCAGTGAGGCACCTACGCAGCCCCTGACTACCGCTGATTTAGAACCCCAGACGGCTTCTGATTCACAAGCGGAGAGTACTAGGCCGCTGCAGCCTTCTTCTTTAGGCCCTTCCGACTCCAAAGCAGAAGGAGATTCTGGTACAGTAGAAACGCTTTCGATTGCCTGGCACCAGTAATTGCATACTGCAGACAGAGGAATTCAGATATACCCATACCTGGACGACTGCCTTATTCAAGCAGAAAGCAAGGACATTCTTTTAAAGCATCTGGCGTTTGTCAAACCTTCTACGTTGCCTAGGGTACACAGTAAACGAAAAGAAATCAAAACTAGTGCCCTCACAGAACATAATATTCCTGGGTGCCAGCTTGAATACAACGGCCCAGATGGCTTATCTCACGCCAGACAAGCAACAACAGCTGACTCAATACTTCAAAATGATGGCAACAAAGACCCAACTCCCTGCAAGAAAAATTCTGCAGGCCTTGGGATTCATGGCATCTTGCATACTCCTAATACCATTTGCAAAACTGCATATGAGGAAATTACAATGGTACCTGAAGAGTGTATGGACACAGCACAGCCACAGCTTGGAAACAATGATATCACTCATTCCCTGCCTTCAACAGGAGTTTCTATGGTGGGCACAGGCATGTCACCTCAACAATGGTCAGCCTTTTACCTTGCCCACAGCCAGGCAAACTATATCAGATGCATCGGACTATGCCTGGGGAGCACACATGGCAGGACAGTGCATTCAGGGCAAATGGGATACAGATCAAAGGCATCTGCATATCAATCAAAAAGAAATGCTACAGAATGCCCTAACAGCTTTCAAGGACCTCTTACATCCAGGACAACTCCTAATAAAGACTGACAATACCACAGTAATGTGGTACATAAGCAAGCAAGGGGGCACACTCTCCTACCCCCTATGCAGGCAAGCAATGACCTTGTGGAACACAGCACTGACTTACCAAGTTGAACTACAAGCACAATTCCTGCCAGGAAAGAAAAACACATTGGCAGACGACCTAAGCAGCAACATCATGGATCCCCACGAGTGGAAACTGGATCCACAAGTATTTGCAATCATAACTCAAAAATGGGGACGCCCGGACATCTGTTTGCCAACCCCCAAAACTACCAACTTTGAAAATTTTGCACAAGGACATAGGGAATGCCAGGATTACTCTGATTCTAAAAAGAGGCTTAGGGGTTTCTTACTCTTGCCCCAACACAGGCCTTTAGCTCTCTCTCCTGTAATAGACGTTGATGCCTTTTCGGAATCTAGCTTGGCCCCTGACTCTACCTCCTGCTACCAGAAAACCTGATGGATATTACATGGTTCCTGACTCTCAAGTTCTTTTAAAAATCCTAATGCGGACCCTGAGACCATTTCACAGGGACCCAAGGGCATTAAGGCTACTACTAAAAATCCTACCCCCCTCTGATAGAGATTCCAGGGCGCTGGATAGATGGGGTAAAAAGGTATACACTAATGCAACCTTGGCCATTAGGGCCTTAAACTGCCAGTTTCATATGTTAAAGTAATCAGCAGCATGTTATTGGATTGCTTAAACAGAAGATGTTGATTCCTGACTCTGCTGAAAATAAGGATTTACAGGATTTAATGCATTCTGCTGAACAAGTTTGAAAACATACTTTGCAATATGGTTTTGATTCACTAGAGGCATCTTGCAGGGCTGCTGTCACTGGGTCTGTACTTAGAAGGAATGCTTGGCTTAATGAGCAATCCTTGCCCGATCATGTTAAAGCTAAATTGCTGGATGCTCCCTTAAATCAGGACCGCCTGTTTGGCAACAAAGCAGTAGTAGTACTTAAAAAGATGGGGGAAAAAGCTAAATCTATGGCAAACTGTTAGATTTCCTACAGGTACAGCCTTCTAGATTTAGTAGGCATTGGCCCTCTAAGAATTGGTCCTTTCCTGCCTCTTCAGGCCTTCCAGTCCAAACCCAGAACCAGCAGAACACCTAGGCTTCAGTCCCAGGGTACACACAGGACTAAGCAGTGGGGGGGCTCCCACTTCCAAATCAGGGGGTAGTAAGACTCCCCCCTATGGTAAGCTGTCTCAATGACTTAACTTTAAAACTTCCAAGCACTTCTCAACTGACTGCTCCTTTAGGGGGGAAAGATTGCTCTGCAGGGCAAAAACTGGGATCTCATTACCCAGAACAAATGGGTGTTAAATATAGTTTCCAATGATACAGATTTCACTTCCACGTTACCAACCCCAAACGGTTGGCCAGATCTATCCCCAAATCACTGGGCAGAGGCTCAAAAGCAAGTACTCTCTTAAGCCTAAGGGCTATTCAAACTGAACCAGAATAAGAAAAGGGAAAAGATTTCTACTCAAGACTTTTCCTGGTGCCCAGAAAAGACAACTCAAGGCATCCTATCCTGGACCTTTCTATCCTAAACACCTTTTTGGTGATCCCAAAATAAGATCCTAACTCTTCACCAGTTGCTTTCTATGCTAGGCAAGGATGCATGGTTGGCAACACTGGATTTAAAGGAAGCCTACCTGCACATCCCAATCGGGGAATCTTGCAGGAAGATACCTACCCTTCAAAGCAGGCTACATGCATTTTCAGTTGTGTGCACTGCCCTTTGGCTTATCTACTGCGCCCTGGGTATTCGGTGTCTAGCTCCAGTCATTGCATTTTGCAGGCAAATATTCAAATTTATCCATACCTGGACGATTGTCTAATTCAGGCAGAAAGCCAGGGCATACTTTTGAATTGTCTGGCATTTGTACAAAAGGTGATAACTTGCCTGGGGTACACCATAAACAAAAATAAATCGCATCTTGTACCCTGTCAACAAATTATATTCCTGGGGGCAAGCTTGAACACAACTTCCCAGTTGGCTTTCCTCACGCCAGAGAAACAAATTTTTTTGACAATTTACTTCAAACTAATGGCCACCAAAACCCTGCTATCTGCAAGGCAAATACTGCAAGCCTTGGGGTTCATGGCCTCCTGCATTCTACTAATTCCATATGCAAGACTGCATATGAGGAAACTACAATGGTATCTAAAAAGCCTATGGTGTCAACATTCTCAGGATCTAGAAGCAGTGATTCCTGTCATATCTTGCTTAGAGTTCCTTCGGTGGGCAGAGGCCTGCCATCAAAACCAGGGACTATCATTCACTCTACCCCCTCCCGCCCAAACCCTAACAGACGCATCAGGCTATGCATGGGGGGCTCACCTGGCAGGGCAGTGCTTTCAGGGCAAATGGAACCCAATTCAAATGCACTTGCATATCAATCAAAAAGAAATGTTAGCTGTACAGAATACTGACAGCCTTCAAGGACCACATTCTTCCAGGAGAATTAATGGTAAAGATGGACAACACCACTGTTGTGTGGTACATAAACGAGCAGGGGGGTACCCATTCATACCCCCCTCTGCAGACTAGCCATGACTCTGTAGAACACAGCCTTGAGCTACCAAGTGCATCTACAGGCTCAATTCCTGCCAGGAAAGCTAAATACACTGGCAGATGAACTAGGCAGAAATCTCATGGACCCACACAAGTGGAAACTGGAACCAAGGACGTTCAACATGTTGATAAACAAATGGGGGAGCCCAGATATAACCTATTTGCCCCCCCCCCACCCAGAACTACCAGTTGAACAAATTATGCACAAGGACTCCCCACAAACAAGCTTGGAAAGTGGATGCCCTATCCTTCAGCTGGAAAAATCTATCAGTTTATGCCTTTCCTCCTCTGCCTCTCCTCTCCAAAGTGCTAAAGATCAAACAGGACAAACCAAGGACGATGCTGATTGCACCAGACTGGCCACGCCAACACTGATGTACCCCCTCTTGTGCCGTGTCACTGCTGGCTCCATGGCACCTGCCTCAGACTCCTGCTCTGCTGTCACAGCAGGAGGGCCAGATTCTGCAGCCTCTGCTACAAACCCTGAACCTGGCAGCCTGGCTAATTACCTAATCTCTCAGTTACAATCCCTCAGTAAACAAGTGTTTGATGTCATTTTGGAGGCAAGAAGGCCTAGTACTAGAAAATCTTATGCTGAAAAATGGAAAAGATTATGTGCCTGGAACCAAACTCAAGGGATGGGCACAGCAGCGCCCAATTTACCTCAGATTCTTCACTACTTGACTGAGATGCTTCACAAGGGCCTTTTCCTCCTCCAAAATTCATGCCTCAGCCATTTCAGCTCATTACAATGCAGAACCACCCCTCTTCTCTCATCCACTGCTCAAGCAGTTCCTCAGAGGGGCCAAAAACTGAAGACCACCCAGTAGAGCCCCAACTCCAGCCTGGGACCTTAACTTTGTATTGGAAAAACTCTACTTTTGAGCCAGCTGCAAATGCGGAGTCCAAGTTCCTTTCTTGGAAAACAGCCTTCCGTTTAGCAATCACTTCAGCAAGAAGGGTATCTGAATTACAGGCCCTTATGGCAGTGGCGCCTTTCATCATCTTTTATGCAGACAGGGTGTCCATCAGGACCAATCCCAAGGTAGTATCCACTGTGGCTCTTAATCAGTCCATTCATTTGCCAACCTTCTTTTCTAATCCACAGAACAAAGGGGAATGGATACTGCACTCCTTATATGTGCACAGACAACTTAGATTTTACTTGGACAGGACTAAACCTCAAAGGAAATGTGAACAACTGCTGGTGGCATTTGCTGCAGGGGCAGAGGGGAAGGCTATTTCAAAGCAAACCATCTAAATCTAAATGGATAGGCCATTGCATTCAATTCTGCTATAAGCACCATGGAAAATCTATTCCACAGGGGATTAGACCCCATTCAACCAGGACTGCAACTACCTCTACAGCCTTAGACCCCATTCAACCAGGGCTGCAACTACCTCTACAGCCTTAGACCCCATTCATCCAGGGCTGCAACTACCTCTACAGCCTTTCTCAGAGGTGTCGCTACCAGGGACATCCTAGAAGCTGCTACCTGGAGTTCTGTACATACTTTCACCAAGCATTACCATTTGCCAATTTTCTCTAAATCCAGAGCTGGCTTTGCCACTGCAGTCTTGCAGGGCATTATAGCTGGCCCTAATGCTATCTAAATTCTTCCTCCCATCCTTAGCTTTGAAAATCTACCCAAATGTGATGACTGCAACAGTGAAACACTAAGAACATAGTACAGTTGTGTACACTTACATAAATGTAGATGTTCCAAGTGTATTCACTGTTGCAGTCCTGGTTACCCTCCCTCCAGCCCCCTGATTTCTTTTGGCTGCACCTCTATTCTCCTTTACTATGCTTAAAAGCTTTTTGTTTTATCTGATTTTTTGTTGGAGGTATAACGGGCACCTGACATCTGGGCCAAGAAAAACTGATGTAAGGGCGTCTGCTGCATGCTTTTATACACATGACGTCACAGAAGATGAGACCACAATCGACGCAGGACCCAAGACTTTCATAATTAGGCCGACTGAGGGCTACTGCAAGCAGATAACCCAGATGTGATGACTGCAACAGTGAATACACTCTAACGTCTACATTTATGGTAAGCGTACACAACTGTACTTTGTGTAGGAGCTTTTCTGTCTAACTTACCTTCTTGCATTATGTTGGACTATGTTCCCATAGTCTGTTTCCTTAAGAGCAGAGGTTTTAGTCCACTCTGTAGATCCCTGGGTATGTCCCAGCTGGAATGCCTTGTTTTTAATTAAGGTGCCCTTTCCAGGGTACTGATAGTAAGCTAGTGAAAGATGGAGGCTAATGGCAAGAAAGGAAATATGGGACAAAGGGTATGATAGGGTGTTGTGAAAAAGTGTAATTTATCTCCTGGGTGTAGCTGAGGAAAGAGATGTAATTATGCACAGAACTGAGGGGACAGTGTCGTGCTTTAAAGGTGATTGAAAGAAGCATACCTACCAGGCTAAATTACAGACTTTATCCTAGTCCTCAAGTACTTTCCACAGATAGTGTTAGGTAAGTGGAATAAATTGAGTGGGATAGCAGACTGTATTTCAGGAAGATCTTGCTTAAGTGATGCAATGAAGAATCATAGGATGGGGTAGGGTGGGCCTTGCGTTTTTCCACTCCTGCCATACCAATGTAATGTCAGTTCAGGGAAGGGTTATTAATCTGTGGCATTAGATATTTCCATTTGGAAATGGAAAAAACTGAGAGGTGCAGATTTGCCCATTCTAGTACTGGTTATGTTTCTTTGTATAAGTTATTCCTTGGGTGTGACCTGGTATGAAAGCTTTAAATATGAATTCATTTCGCATGAAGTGTTACTTCCTTAAATTGTACAAGTGTTTTTTTTTCTCAAGGTAGGGGTGGCCAGTCTGCTTTACGATTTGCTCGTTTAAGGATGGAAAAACGACACAATTATGTAAGAAAAGTAGCAGAAACAGCAGTCCAGTTGTTTGTTTCTGGCGACAAAGTGAACGTAGCTGGCTTAGTGTTGGCTGGATCTGCAGACTTCAAGACAGAGCTGAGTCAGTCTGACATGTTTGACCAGGTAAGTAAAGCTTAGTTTTACGAGTAAGTCAATTTATCCTTAACTTGATTGGCAGTGATTTTGGTTGTTGAAATATAATGTGCTTTATAAAAATACTGTTTTGCAAAAATATTTAGGAGAGACTGGCTTTCCGGTTTGATTAAAAGTTTTCAGTGTCAAGTCATTAGAAGGATAAGTTTGCCAGATTCATTCATGGATAAGTGGTTCTGTTTACGTTAGAATTTGCCATTTCTAGATAGTTACGTTGGAGAACTGTTGATTGCCAGAATGAGTTTCAGTAGTGTAGCACTTAGTCTTTGTTTTTTGGCCAGTTGTCATTCCCCAGTTCATAAAGTGTTGGCTACATGAAGTGTATTTTGTGGTAGTAGTTTAGTGTTATGGGTCAGAGCCAGTTCCAGTGGCCCAGATGACCAAAGTTTGATTAGCAGCTGTAGCATTAGACACAGCTGGCAGGAGACTATGAATTTGTCCATCTGGGGGTGGTGCGGATGTGTGCATTCAGCCAGTTGCTGCTACGGTCACTCAGCAGTGATCCAGATGTGTAGCTAGTGTTTGGACATTGTACTCACCCAGTCTTCAGCATGGTTGTGTAGAAATGTGTGCTCACTACTGAAGTATTCTGGTGTCTCTGGTTATATTAATTGTGCATTCTTCTCCCAGGGTCTGTTGGGCCATTGATGGTTCCCTTGTTGTGTAGTTGTCTTTAAGGCGTAAGGTATTTTCATGGCTGCCTTAATCATCTGAAGACAACTTTTGGCCTTTACCCAGTGAAATTCCCATGTAAGGAAATGAACAGTGTCCATTTGGGGTAAGGCTTGATCAGCAAGTATTTGGACAAAACTGGTCTTGTCATTTTCCCCTGACAATTGTGTATGCTTAGTTTTTGTTTACTGTCATAATTAGTTGACATAATGGGCAGCTTTGGTAGATGACTCTAGGTTCTTAAGACTCCTGCTGGCTTTACTAAACCAAATATGGGAAGACTGCTTAAAACTATGGATACTCTTGGGGGGTAGTTTAAAAAATGGCAGCCTATGATGAAGCTCAAGATGTACAAATGCTGAAACAGACATCTGCTTGTGTTGCACTCGTTATGCATAGTTCCCATTTTATTGAACAGCTGTAGTGTCAAGTTCTTTTGATGGAATTTAAAAGAAGTCCCAGCATCACTTTTTGTATTAACAGGTGTTTGCAAATCTTGGCAGAAATGTGCTGCACAGTTCATTTAAATTAGCAGCTAGGCATGGGGACAGAGAAGTATCCAGTGCAGGAGTATGTTTGAATGTTTGTCTCCTGTTTTTCTGAAGATTGACGGCTGTTCTAATGTGCTTAGTGTCCTGAGTAGACTCTGCTCAGAAGAACTGTATATTCAGTTGTATCCTTATGATGGGAGGTTGTATGTCCTGTAAGCAGGCTAGAGTGCATGAAGGGGTGGCTAGCAGCAGTGTGGATTTTTTTAATAAATAATTTTTAATAAATAAAAATTTTGCTGTTGAGGGAAGTAAAGCCTGGTAATCACAATTGGAGCACCCAAAGAGAAGGGCTCCATGACTTGTATCCTCCAGGAAGGTGTTCTCTTTGTAGTCAAAGTGGAACTAGAAGACTTGTGTGTCTTACATTGGAGTCTTAAGTATTGATTTATAGGCTTCCTAGCATGTTGTCAACTCTGATCATTACCTCACAGATCATCTTTTTCAAAAGTGACTTCTGGAATGCGAACAAGTTTGTCTGGCATAAAACTGGGGATTGCACAAACTGTTAAAACCTGATCCTTCCTAGGTAAAGTTTTCCATGGTAAATGACCAAATCACTTTGGAGAAACCTCAGCAGTCTCAGTAGTGAGCAGACAAGTGTCTCACTGTTTTGCGCACACACCTGGTCCCATTTTAGAGTTCTTTTTATCTGAAAATGACCAGCTCTGTGCCTACTACACTGATGCAGCTTTTTTACCACTCTAGTTTGTCCCTTTTATGATTCTTCCAGATAGCACTGCCACTGTATCTAGGGGAAACTGTCATCAGCCGTCAGTTTCTTTTAAAGTCGTAATTTCTGCTATCTGAAAACTGCTTGATAATATTAAGCTAGCAGGACTTTTACTTGTCACACTCCATGAAAAATTTCAGGTGTGTGTTCTTGATGTCAGACACGCACATTCAGTGCAGCAGCTGTGCTATTTCACACTGTGGCACTTTGTTTTTAATGTGTATGGTAAAAGCAAAAGAAGCACCAAAAGAGGTCGGAACTAATGAAAACCATAAGCAACAACTGCTCAGTGGAACAGGTAGCTCTATTTATTGAATTAACGCTCAACAGTATCACCACCTTTTCATCCACATAAACCAAGATTTCATCAGATAATAGCCTTTCCTGTTACTTTCATATGTATATTTTTCCACCACCATTAAAATTGTTTTAATAAATTACCAATTCAGTTAAACTTTCAAATAAACTGCGTATAAAATGACTTACTTTCTCCTACCTTAATCTAATGTCCATCATAAAATTATTTAAAATCTCAGAATAAAATACTCATATGCAGAAACCTTTAAATTAGTAATATAATCACATTAAACTGGTGGAGTACCAAAAATGTGTAAAATGCTGACATCTAGTGGTTAAGAATATTCTTGCAAATGAATCTAAGAAACCCCAACCCATCCTTAAACTATTTAAAACCCAACCATTTTTTGTTTTGACCTAAAAACTAAGCACTAGATAAAATAAAATGTAAAGTATTTAAAAATTATTCTAAGGGCAGCCAAACTCTAGCTCCAATATTACATCAAAATGAAAATTAGAGAAATGTGTTAGTTTAACCCTGGAAATCTGTTCGCCTCTAGGAATAATTGCCAAAAGATATTCAATTTTAGTTTACCAGGGTCCACCCTTGGGGTTTTGTTCAACCATTTTCAATACAAAGAAACCATACTTTGCTGAGGTACAGGTTAAACTATGCTTGTAAAAGGTTTTTAACGTCTTTATTCCTAATTTCATTCGGGTACTCATAAATTTTCTCCAGCTTTCTTATGGTTTTTCCTATGTAGAATTCCCCAAATTTCTTGCAGGTAGCAATGTACATCAACCTTACTATTATATTTGGAATAGGTACTACCCTCCATTGTTCTATCCCTGCCTGGAATAAATATCAATTCACTATTCACTGTATTGGGGCATTGGGAACAGACCTCACACTTAAAGATGCCATTTCTCCTTTTTCCTTTGTCCCAATCTGTTAAGTAAATCCTTAATATTTCTCCCTTTCCTGTATGTAAACTTCAAGGGTTCCCGCAAATAAAATAAAATGCTAACATTGTCTTGTCAGTATGGGAAGAGAAAATACCCATTTCATTCCAGGCACGCCAAATTTTGGAATAATCATACATGCTACCTGGATGATTTGTATTTTTTGGATAGGGTCAGAGGCAATACTGATGGAGTGTTTACAGTGTGTTAATACCACTAAATTCCTTAAGTTTACTCGTGTTACTGTGGACAAAATGAGCCTTTTTGGACATCACTATTCATAAGGTTTTTGAAGAGAGGAAGTTTAGGTCCACTATACATAGTTACGTATTGCAATTCTTATTTGTGCTTCACCAGATGTTTTGTGTTTCACTGTTGCAGTTATCATATTTGGGTTATCCCTGCCAGGGTAGCCCTCGGCCGGCCCGAATACCAGAGACTTAATATTTCTGCATCTGTTGCTGTTGCTTGAGGACTGACGTCAGGAGTATAAAGTAAGGCAGTTGACACCATTACATCAGTGTTTATTGCCATGGAGCCTGAAGCAGTTCACACAAGTGCCTGTCTGCCGCTACATGAGTTTTCATCTACCAAATTGAAGTTTGTCTTCTAAAGCTGTGTACCCCGTTGGAGATCCTTCTTTCTTGCACTAACAGATGTCAGAAAAAGTTAATCGTCTTGCCTGTGGAAAGCAAATACCATACTGAGACTTTCACTCTTACTGCATCACTTGTTTTGGCCCAGACCACGACGTCCCCCATTGTCGCTTCTGTGCTTTGTTCAACGTCAGAACTATCTGTTGGTCTCTTACTGTAGCCAGATATTTTCGTTTGCAGTCCTCAAGTTCTGATATGGCTTCAGTAAGCCATCAGACAGCATATCTTCCTTAAAAACGTAAAGATAAAGACAAGACCGCACAGGTCCAAGCCTACTGACGACTCTTCCGGTAAGCTAGTCGTCTGCTACTCTGAGGTGCTTTCGCAGCCCATGATGCCTGCTTCAGTTGATTCGCAGGCCGCTACTGAGACCCTTTTGGAGTCTGGTATGCCGCAAAACTTTCGACTAAGGATCCTGCGGTCATCTGTACTTTGGATGGGTCCGGAGCTGCTGAGCAGGCACCAGCTTCCAAGGAAGTCCTTTGCACTACTGAATCTCGACACAAACGGACATCTTTCGTGACTACCGTTTTTTCAAAAACGACAGTTTCATAGGCCCAGGGTTCGAACCACTCCAAAAAAAACGACTACCCACTCTCAGGCGCTTGCTTCCTTGCCTCAGTCTGAAATGCTTAAAATGGCGGAAGACCTTATGCTGATCAGGGGAAGCCAAGCTACCCCCCTCCAAAAGGAAGAGATTTGGACCCTGTAGTTTTGTCTGAACAAGAGTCAGATGACTCTGATGCATCAGAGTATGAAGACATGCAAACCCTTTCCACTTGTGAGGATTCTGATGCAAAGGACATTCCTTCAGCCTCTCCCCCAGAGGATTTTCCTTTATGGAAACCCTGCATACTTTAAGAGAGCATTTCCAATGGGAGTCAGGACTACCCTCAGTCTAAAAAGAGATTTGGGGAATTTCTAGTTCTTCCACAACACAGACCCTTGGCCATCCCCCCAGTCCTGGATGTTGTGGAGGATGTTTTCCTAGAGTCCAGCTTGACTCCTGACGCCCTACCTCCTGCTCCCAGAAAACCAGACAAGTACTAGAGTCCCTGACTCTCTCAAATATCTGTTTAAAAATCCAACAGCTGACCCTGAGGGTCATTTCTCAACGGAAAAAAGGGATTAAAGCAGCCTCTGCTAAGAATCCCACCCCCTCAGACAAGAATTCCCAAGCTTTGGACAGATGGGGTAAAAAAAAGTATACACCTCCGCTACTCTTATCAGGACACTAAATTGTCAATTCCATATGCTGAAATTTCAGCAACATACCTTGGAACTCCTTAAACAAAATTTCTTCCTTTCCTGAGTGGGCAGATTCTAAAGAATTACAAGACTTAATGCCATCTGAAAGTCAAATAACTAAACACACTTTGCACTGTGGTTTTGACGCCCTAGAAGCTTCTTGTAGGGCAGCAGTCACTGGATCTGTCATTAGAAGACGTGCATGGCTGAAGGAACAACACATGCCAGACCAAATTGTTGGATGCCCCCTTGCATAAAGATAATTTATTTGCCACTAAGGCAGAAGAGGTCTTAAAGATGGAAGAAAAAGCTAAATCTATGCAAACAGTTAAGGTTTTCTTGCAGGTCCAACAGGCATTGTCCTTCCAAGCACTGGTCCTTTCCTGTTCAGAGTAAACCGGCCCAGCCTAGGCCCCGTGGAAACAGACCCCCTAGACTGCAGTCCCAGGGAATGGAGATTTAAGCAGTGGATTAGCTCCACTTCAAAACCAGGGAGTTCTAAAACACCCCCTTATGGTAAGAACTCACAATGGCTCACTTCCTCCAACCCCCCTCTGCCCACCTTCAGTTACCCCAGTAGGAAAACTCCTTTCACTCAAGCACCTGGGCCACCATTACCAAGGCTCAGTGGGTTCTGAACATTGTCTCAGGGATACATATTTTCCTTCCACACACCCTCCAAAGTCCAACATGGTTCCCAGATCTACCACCAAATCAGTGGGCAGAGGCTCAAAAGCAATTTTTTCTCTGCTCTCAGGGCAGTAGACCACGTTCCTGCAAAACAGATAGGCCAAGGCTTCTACTTCAGACTTTCTGGTGCCCGGAGAAGAGGGCATCTGGTGCCCCATCCTCAATCTATCCATTCTAAACACCTTCCTGGTGATCCCAACATTCAAAATGCACACCCTCCAGCAGCTGCTACCCATGCTTTCCAAGGATGCTTGGTTGGCCACCCTAGGTCTAAAAGAGCCCTACCTCCACAACCCTGTCAGGGAATTATGCAGGAAATATCTCCGCTTCACGGCAGGATCTCAACGCTTTCAGTTCTCTGCGCTTCCCTTTGGCTTATCTACTGCTTCTAGAGTTTTCACAAAATGTCTGGCTCTGGCCATTGCCTTTTGCAGACAAAGAAATACTCAAATTTACCCATACTTAGAATGCTGCCTTACTCAGGCAGACAGCCAGGAAAAGCTGCTCAAGCACCTGGCCTTTGTAAAGATCCTGCTAACCTCCCTGGGGTGCACAGTCAACGAAAGGAAATCCAAACAGGTGCCCACACAAGATAATCTTCCTGGGAGCAAGTCCGGACACAGCATCCCAGATGGCATAGCTTAACACCATAGAAACAAATTTTCCTGACAGCCTACTTTTCTTAACTAGCCACCAGGCCCCAGCTATCTGCAAGGAAGATCCTGCAAGCTCTGGGGTTCGTGGCATCTTGCATTCTACTCATTCCATGTTATATGCCAGACTGCATATGAGGAAATTTCAGTGGTACCTGCAGTAGTGTTGTCGCCTCACAGCAAGACGTCCCATTTGATTCTCAGCTAGAGCGTCTTCTGTGTGGAGGCATGCGTGAATGGGCGTACCTTCGTTGAAGGTTGTGCGTCAGGGCTGGTAACTCTGCACGTAAAAATCCACTACCAGATATTAGCGGACCGGAGTTCCGCTGTGGCTACCCCTAACCGGGATAAGCCGAAAGACGCAACAACCACCTAAGGAGCTTTTGGTGTCAGCACTGTCAAGACCTGGAAACTCTTCTACCTATAATTTCTTTGCTTCAAACTATTTTCTTTGGTGGGCAACAGCATGTTCCCACAACAAAGGGTATTCCCTTCTCCCCACCCCCCTACAGCCCAGACCCTCACCACAGACCCATCAGACTATGCTTGGAGGTGCACACCTGGATGGCAGGTGCATACAGGGTCATTGGAGCCCACAGCAAATCTCTCTGCACATCAGTCAGAGATGATGGCTGTGCAGCATGCCTTGATAGCTTTCAAAAACCCCCTTATGTCTCCAGGGGTTCTCCTGATCAAAACAGACAACATCACTGTGATGTGGTACATCAACAAGCAGGGAGGGACTCGCTCCTACCCTCTTTACAGGTTGGCCATGACCCTTTGGCTCACAGCCTCTTCCATGCATCTACACCTATTAGCGCAATACCTACCAGGCTCTTTCAACTCTCTGGCAGACTAAGCAGAAATCTTCTGGACCCACACAATTGGCAACTCAAACAGAAGTACCTTCACCCTAATAACTCAGAAATGGGGCACCCCGAAGGTCGATCTCTCTGCCTCCCACACCAACCATCAGCTCTGCAAATTCTGCACCAGGGAGTATCACTGCATGGCTTGGAAGGTGGATGCCCTGTCCTTCCCCTGGGTCAATCTATATCAGTCTATGCCTTTCCTCCCCTACCTCTCACCCCCAGGGTACTACTCAAAATAAGGGAGGAAAAACCAAGGACCATTCTCACAGCTCCAGACTGGCCCTGACAACACTGGTACCTCTTGCTGTGCAGCCTGTCCCCACTGCCTCCTTGGCATCTTCCTCTGATTCCAAACCTTCTTACCCAGAGGGAAGGGGAATTCGTGCAGCCCCATTTGCAGATGCTCCGTTTGGCAGCATGGCTTATTCCCTAACCGGTCTGCCTTCCTCCGTATACAGGTTTGGGATGTTATCTGTGAGGCCAGACGCCCTAGCACCAGAAAGTCTTATGCAGATAAATGGAAAAGGTTCTGCACCTTGATCCAGGCTAAGGGAGCCAATACGGCACAGCCCTCCATCCCTCTCATCCTGGATTACTTGGCTGACCCTACTACACAGTGGCCCCTTTCTCTATAAAAGTTCATACCTCTGCTATTTCTACTCATCTTCCCACTGAGCAGCCCCTTTTTTCACACCCTTTGATCAAACAGCCCCTCAGAGGGGCTATCAATTTGAGGCCTCCCAGAAGGACACCAACACCAATTTGGGACCTTAACTTTGTCTTGGAAAAGCTCACCCTTCCCCCTTTCGAACCAGCTTCTGCAGAGCTAAAATTTCTCTCCTGGTGTGGCTCTCAACCAATCCATTCATTTACCCACCTTCTTTCCTAATCCCCAGAACAAGGGGTGAAGGATTCTTCACTCTCTAGATGTGCACAGACAGCTCAGATTCTATCTTGACAGGACTAAATCCTTCAGAAAGTCTGATCAATTGCTGGTTAGTTTGCTACAGGGGTAGAAGGCAAAGCCATCTCCAAGCAAACCCTTTCCAAATGGATAGCACACTGCGTACATTTCTGCTGCAAAGATGGAAAGCCTCCCCCCAAGGGAGGTCAGGACACAATCCACCAGAGCATCCTACACCTCTGCAGCTTTCCTCGGTAGTCCCCACCAGGGATATCCTGGAGGCTGCCACCTGGACATCTGTTCAATGCTTTACCAAGCATTACCCCCTGCCTCTCCAAATCCAGGACAGGGTTTGCCTCTGCAGTCTTGCAGGGCATCCTAGGCCGCCCCTAGTTTCCTTGACTGCCTCCACCCATTTCCTCAGCTTTGGGAATCTACCCAAATATGACTGCAACAGTGAAAACACTAAGAACATAGTACAGTTGTGTACACCTACCATAAATGTAGGTGCATTCAGTGTTGCAGTCCTGGTTTCCCTTCCTCCACCCCCCCTTATTTTCTCCTTTTATTACCAATCTTCCCTATTCTCCTCTCCTTACAAGGACATATTGGTATTTATTTTCCACTGGTGGGGTTCTTCCACCAGAACCTGGCCTCCTATTTTGGGGGCTCCAGAAAGGTTAGGGCAAGAAAAACTGATGTAATGGTGCCGGCTGCCTTACTTTATACTCCAGACAACTTTACGTCAGTCCTCAAGCAACAGCAACCAATGCAGAAATACTAAGTATCTGATATTTGGGCCGGCAGAGGTCTACTCTGGCAGGGATAACCCAAATGTGATGACTGCAACAATGAATACACACTAACATCTACGTTTATGGTAAGTGTACACAACTGTACTTTCTCATCCCTTAAGGCAAAAAGTATTTTAAAAGGGCAGTTTATTCAAGGTTCTAGGATAACCTCTACAGAACAGGACTATTTGGTAGAAAGTATGAAACTGAAGGAAATGTTTCTAGAAAGAAAGGACCCTTTGGAATTAATTGGGATCATGGTGGAAGTATAAAAAAAAGCAAAATTTGGTTCTATTTTGGGTAAAGAATAGGAGTCAAATGGTGGAGAATATGGCAGGCACCGACTATAAATTTTAGTAGTGGTACGTACGTTATTAGGGACATTGTGTCAAAACTGGGTTAGGTTTGCGTGTTTGCATTTAGAAGACCTATTTTAGGAACCCTTTAAGTTTGAACACTGGAATGGTTAAGGAGGGGCAAACTCGAACCAAAAGATGAAAGGTTAATATTGGCAGCCCAAGGTAGTGGACTATGTACAAATTGGGTTACCAAGTCCATTGAACATGTGGAAGAAACAGACAAATGTAAGTTTTGTAAAACAGAATGAGAAAGTTGCTGGTTGTGACATACTAATGGCAGAAGGACTGTATACTGAAAGGCATAATGTGGCAAGACTTTGTTGCACTGGGGATTGCGCAGACTTTATAATAGCTGAAAAACACTGGAAACATGAGCCACAAAGCATCATAAAAAATGAAGTCTGCATCACATGGGATCACTCATTACCAACAGTTCAAAAGATAGATGCGAGAAAACCCAGATAGTGATCCATGAAAAGACAAAAGTATCACTGATCATTGAAATTGCTACACCCAGTGACTACAGTGTCTTGCATACAGAGACACAATCATAAAATATCAGGATTTGCAGGCAGAAACGAGAGCAATGTGGAAGGAAGATAGACGCAGATGTCCTATTCCAATGTTGCAGTATTCTACTAGTGGGTTTACCCTTCCGATCAGCTTGTCCAGCCAGGTTTCCAAAGCTTTTTCAGTACCTTTTGTGCATTGGACATCTGATTTAGAGGCAGGTACGTGGGCCATACAGGATGTCTGCACACACCAGTCCCCAGAACTTTTCAGCTGCCATCTGTACGCCAAGTGTTCCTGCTACTAGCGGACATCTGATCTGTTTCAGATTAAAAAGCTAAGTACCCCGTTGGGGCCTTTCTTCAGTCCTTGTTTTTGATGGTCTGTTCATGTCCAGTAAGAAGTGCAACTGTGGTTGTTAAATCACACACAGACCCCCACGATCAATGTCTCTTGTTTGGGTAGGGAGCATGACTAAAAACTGCACCATCTGTAAATCGTTCATTCCAAGAACGTTCACCGTTGCGTACAGGCTGTTGACTTGTACCTGGAGAACCAATGCCCGAGAGCTGTCTATGTGGAAGCAGACTCCGACACTCCAACCGAATCACCAAATAGGGCCAAGTCCTTGCACCCTTCATCTTCCACTGCACCTCCCTCTGCTGCTCCTCAACCTGTAGCTGCCGTCAGCTTGGATGATGACTCAGCTTCTGCCACCATAGATTAAGCGGGTACCTGTCAGGAGGCCGCACAATCTCGAGTGGACAACATGTCCGAGGAGAATGTACCAGTGCCTGTTGGACACCGGGGGAACCAGTACCTTCGTTGGGCGCTTCGGATCCAGCCTCCGTTGCTCCTGTGGCTTCTCGCAGGCCTACTGCCAGCCAGACGCCGGCTAGGCCTTCCAAGAAAAAGCAAAAGACCAGGCATATTTCTTCACCACCAGAATCCTTACCTGACTGGCAGGCCTTCAGCCAGAGTCTCTACAATGCTTTCCTGGCCCTTGGGCCTTCCTCTGAGTTAGCCCCTGCAGCTCCCCCCCCCCCCCCTTAGTCCTAGGTCTTCTATACCTGAAAGGACTGCGAGTCAGCCTGCAGAGGAAGAACTGTTTGATTTCTCTGAGGACTATCCTGCTCTTCCCAGCTCTCATCTCCATTGGGATATGGATCGCCTGAAGAGGCCTCTGCTGAGCCTGACTCCCCTGTGGAAGATCTTGCCTTTGGGGACACTGTTAATCTGATGAGAGAACACCAAGTGGGAATGCTCAGACATGTCTGAAGCACAGAAAAGATTTTGACCTGATTTAAAATGGAATCACCTGATCCCTCACCTATCCCACCTGTACAACCTGCCTTCCTGGATGCATTCACAGCAGCATCTGTTTATCCGGATTCTCAACCTTCTGCTCCTCTAAGGGCAGACAGATTTATACAGGGTTGCTGACTCAGATAAATTCCTGATCAAGTGCCCCCCTGCGGACCCTGCAACTATTTCCATCCCTACAGATAGGGCATCTAAACTACTCCCTACTACCACTTCCCTACCTGCAGATAAGGACAGCAAGGCCATGGAGAGATGGGGAAAGACTTATACCTCTTCTACCCTAGCATTTAAGGCTACAAGTTACCAGTCTCACTTGGCCAAGTACTCTGACACTTCTGGACAAAGCCTCCACAGAGCTTAATGACATGCCTCACTGTGCTGCAAAAGCATCCCTCACTTCCTTACCCTTGTCTTTCAAGTGAACAAGCACTCACTTAGGTGTGCATATGATGCAGCAGAAGCCTTCGCCAGGTTAGCTGCATCGGCATCCGTATTCAGAATGTATTTCTGGCTACATCTGCAGCCTCTCCTTGACTTCAGAGCCAAGCTCCTAGTTTCCCCCTTGGACCATTCAGCCCTCTTTGGTGCGAGGGTGTCTGATCTTTTCAAGTCTCTCCAGCAAAAAGGGAAAGCGCTTCAAGACCTCAAGCACTTCCTTGTCTCTGCAATCCCTAAGTTCCAGAGAAACTTCTTGGCTAAGACGCAATTTGTAAGAAAGGCATCAAGGGCTTCAGCTCCCTCTAGGTCCAGAAGGCTGCCCAGGAAACAATCTCTCCAACCAAGGACTTCTCAGGCCTCTGGTCAGAGGCCTCCCTTTCCAGACAGAGCAGGCAGTGTCTGACTGCCTGCCACCCTTCCTCCCACATCCTACTACCAACACCCCCCTTGTCCAGTCTCTTGCATAGTCTCCTGGCCTGGTCCCTGATAGACAAATATGTGTTGTCCATCCTGAAGGATGGATACTTTGAGTTGGATCTCTCCTCCTCTAAAACTACCTATACCAACCCCTCCCACATCCCAATGGTCCCTCCTACTACGCATCGCAAACAACTTTTCTTCAAGGCACAATAGAATCAGTTTCCCTCCCTGCACAAGGGAAAGGTTTCTACTAAAGAATCTTTCTGGTGCCCAGAAAGGAAGGACCATCGAGGCCCATCCTAGATCTCTCTCGCCTCAACCTTTTCTTAAAGGTTCCTTCCTTCAGGATGCTCGCCTTACCCACTCTTTCCCCTCATTCTTCCTCAGGCCTGCATGGTAGCCTTGGACATAAAGGAGGCCTATCTCCACATCCCTCTAAAGTCTTCCTCTAGGAATTGCCTTGGATTCAAAGCAGGCTCCTCTCACTTTCAGTTCTGTGCATTGCCTTTTGGGGGCTCCACTGCCCCAAGGGCTTTCACAAAGCACCTCGCCCCAGTTATGTTCTACTGCAGGACAAGGGGAATACAGATATTCCCGTACCTAGACTACCTCCTCATTCAAGCAGCAGACACTCACCTGGTTCACACCAAGGATCTCCTGCACCTGCTGCAGTCTAGGATTTCTGGTAAGTTACCCAAAGTCCCAACTCCATTCTTCACAGGACATTGTCTTCCTGGGATGCAGAATCAGGACAGACCTCGGCATGGACTCCCTCCTGGAGGAAGAAGTGATGTCCCTCACACCACTTTCAAGCTGCCCTCCATTCAACAGCCCTGACTGTGAGGGAATTCCCAAGACTTCTGGGGTACATGGCAGCTACTATCCCCATGTTGCCCCTAGCGAGGTTACACATGAGAGTTCCAGTGGTACCTTCGCTTGGTGTGGACCCAGCACACTCATCCTATAAAGTTCAGGGTGCCACTCCTCCCTTGTCTTCACCAGAAATTAAAATGGTGGCTGGCCCAAGTTGCCCAGAATCCAGGCATGCCCCTGAAAATGCCCTCCCCTTCCCCGATCATGCGCACATAACAGACCTGGGCTGGTGGGCAACTCTGGGCCCAAGGACAATGCATGGTTTGTGGACAGATTGACACAAATGCATGTCAACATCAGAGAAATTAACAGCAATATTCCTAGCCCTGCAGGCCTTCCTACGTTACCTCCAGCAAGACTTCCTAAAAACCTTCACAGACAGCACCACAGTTATGTGGTACTTCACAAGCAAATGGGGACAAAATCCTGCCTCCTATGCAGAGTATCTCTACAGGTATGGGATCTGGCCATTTCTCAGGGAATCTCCCTCCAGGTAGCCTACATTCCCTCCCAGCACAACTCTCGGGCAGATTCCCTAAGCAGAACCACCTCAAATAGCCACGAATGGATGCTGTCGAGAGGTGTTCCTAAATCTGGTCCACAAGTGGGGGGTATCCCTCAGATGGACCTGTTCACCTCCTCCATAAACGGGCAACTCCAGAGCTACTGCTCCAGAACTCACAACCCGAAGGCAGTGCAAACAGATGCGTTCTCAATGTCATGGAAGGGGAAGTTCCTGTATGCTTTCCCCCTTTCCCCTCTGATATAGAGGGTCCTACTGAAAAATCAGCAGGACTCTCCATAAATCTTGCTGGTGACTCCCTGTTAGCCAGCACAGCACTGGTTCCCTCTATTTCATTTGTCCAAGGGCAATCACAAGTTACCCCCTCAGTGGACCTACTCACAGCACAAGGGGACACAGATACACCCATAGTGGCAGTCTCTGCACCTCTCCTTGTGGGCGTATAGGATTCTGATTCCCTTCAGACACCTGTACAACAAGGAAATGCTTTCAGTCCTGCAGGAGGCCAGGAAACCAAACAAAAAATCTCATCTTTCCAAGTGGAAAAGGTTTTCTTTTGGTGTCACAAATGACAGAATGAGCTACTGGACAGTGACGTGCCTCTGATTCTCTCCTACCTGTGTGAACTCCTGAAGACAGATTTGTCTTACTCCTCTTTAAAAGCACACCTGTCTAATCTCTGCTTTCCTGCCCATGGAACCTCCACTGGCATCCGGATTACCAGCCAAACTCTTCCTGAAGAGGGTTCTGCACCTAAGACCTCCCAGGAAACCATCCCCTCCTCCTGGGATCTTAATTATGTTAGAAAAATTCACATTGCTACCTTTTGAACAGGCTGACAAGGCCGCCTTAAAGTTTTGCACGTGGAAAAAGCAGTCCTGCTAGTAGCTTTGATATCAGCCAGGAGGGTCTCAGAACTTCAAGCCCTCATGGCTACTCCACCTTTCCTGGTGTTCTATTTGGACAGGGCCACCCTGAGAATAAACCAGTCCTTCACCCCCAAGGTGGTCAACGACCTTTCCTTAAATCAGGCTGTCCCCCTGCCTACCTTTTTCCCTAACCCCCAGGGAGATGGTGAGAGTCCTTCATTCCCTGGATATCCACAGACAACTAAATTCTATTTGCATTAAACTAAACCTTTCTGCAAATCAGACCAATAGTCTCATTTCACCCCAGGGCTCTGGGGAAAGTCTACCTGGATAGCCAGGGCTATCTCCTTTTGCCACACCCACCATGTGAAGACTCTTTTAGGCAGTGTCAGGGTCCACTACACAAGTGCAGCCTCTTCTGGGTCCGCCTTAAAAGGTCTTGACACTTTCCTGGAAGCAGCCACCTGGTCCTCTGTGCACACTTTCACCAGGCATTACAAACTGGACAACATCTCCCAAGCCAGGGCAGGATTTGCCAGGGCTATCCTGCTTGGGTTCCTGGAGTCCTCTACCAGGCCACCCCACAGCCTTTAGTGAGCTTTAGTACTCACCCACTAGTAGAATACTGCAACATTGGAGTAGCACATAGGAAGGTTGTATAGGAACTTACCATAACTGTAGATGTCATTTTCTTCCATGTTGCAGTATTCCTTCCCTCCCACCAATCCCCCCTTCTTAACCTTGAACTTGCTCTACCTGGCTCAGGGACAGGCTGTCTCTCAGGACTGGCTCCATCTGGGGCTTTAGTTGGTTCCGAGGACTGGTGCTTGCGGATGTTACTTTTATGACCCACGTACCTGCCTCTACATCAGATGTCCGCACCAAGAGGGACAGAAAAAGCTTTGGAAACCTGGCCGGACAAGATGATCGGAAGAAGGGTAAACCCACTAGTAGAATACTGCAACATCGAAGAGAAGAACATCTATGGTTACTCTGGTTCTTGCACAACTTTGCTTTCCAATAGTAGTAGGAGAAACAGATATTGTAAGAATCTACAGTCGTATTTAGATGTTAGTGACATGTAATTGTGTAAGAATTGCACGAGTCTTCATAAGTGGGCACATTGCAGGTGCTGCAAAGAGCACTTCTGAGCTGACATCAAAGGTTGAAGCAGTACTAATTTTGTGAACTTTAATCATGCTTCGACTTTGTAATGGGGTCCATTCCTGTCATGTTATAAACCCAAAAGATAGGGAGGAAAAAAAATGTACATTTCAAGTCCTGTCAAAACAGGACAGTGCACTTGAGCAATGCAATGTTCAATGTTGCAATTGCAATGTTCAAATCACCATAGGCAAAATCCCATAGCATTTACTTGCAAGCTATAGGTCCCGCCTGTATGACTCAGGAAATTGTAACCTGTATGGTAAACTTATTCGGAGAGGTCACCATCCAACTCAGTACCATATTCATGAGTGACTACCCCACTGTTTAACTGGGAATCATGATGCCAAACCTGCAGCCACAGATTTCTGGATTTTTAAATAGACTCCTTGAACCAGATAGTACATTGGCCAGGGGTGTAAACGTAGTGGATCTGGTCCTCACTAATATTGGAGACTGCTGCACACCCCCTAGTTTAATGTCTTCTCTGGTAAGGTGAGACAACAAAATCATCTCCTTCAATGTAAAAATAAAACCTGGAACCCTCAGCTAACCCTGGAATATTCTGGAAGTATTCTTGAGGCTTACTTCTGCTTAAGTGATAACCTGGCAGAATTACAAGCTCCTGTAAACCCTGAGAAATGCTGCCTATGCAGAACTGTTCACACAATCCCATTACAAGCATGTTACTAGCTGCATAGAGGCAGCTTTACCTAGCAGGAAGAAGTACAGACATAACTCGGAAAACAAGCCAGCCTAGTGAAATCAGTCAGACTGTGTAACTGAAGGAAGAAAATCATGGCAAAAATTAGGTGGTGTAGCACCCAGCAGGATTAAAGCACGGTTATCAAATTAAACAAAACTCTGAATACAGTCTACCAAAGCCAAGTTTGAGTTGAGTTTGGTTTCCCATGCCAAGGACAACCGCAAGGCACTCTATAGTTGTCTGCAACCACAAAAGCAGTACATAGTTGTATGCAGAGCTCATTCTTAATGGAGCCACCTATACTGAGCCAGAAAATGCAGCAAACCTACTGGCTGACAAATTCAGTTTCAATGTTTCCTCAGGGATTACTGTAAAACACAACTCCTGTCACTAGGGAACAGGTTCTTAATGCAGTCTAAGAACACTGCATCATTGGGCCTAGACCATATCCCAGGATTCCTTCCAAGTAGCATAAACCTGACCTATCTGGCCCTCTGAAATTGCTGTTTAACTGTATCCTTCAAACAGGCTTTGTATCTTGTGAATGGAGAACATGAACAATCCCCCTATACAAAGGTGGGCCATCTACAGATCCTGGAAACTGCAGACCCATAAATGTCACTAGTCTCTTATGGAAACAATCATGGAAATGATAAACGATCTCCAGACATGACCAGACCCATTTTAGTTTTGTCAAGGACAGGTCATGCTTACTCAACCTGGTAGACTCCTTTGAGAAGGTCACCAAAGCAGTGAATGAGCGAAACGGTGAGCACTGCTATCTTGGCCAAGGCATTTGACACAGTACCCCTCTCTGGCATTGACAAACTCTGAGGTTGGGTATAAAACTTTATCACCTAGTGGATAACCAGCTGGCTCACAGGACCCAGGAAGTTAGAACTGGAGAGTCCACCTATAGAAAGAGGCCAGTCACGAGCAGCGTCCCTCAGGGATCAGTCCTGGGACTGCTCCTTTTTGGCATTTACTTCTCCAAAATCAAGGCCAGTGGCAGTATGCTCTGGCTGATTAAATTTGCAGATTGCAAATTAGTAGCTGTTATAGAATCTGCCACAGGCATAACTGATGTCCTGTTGTCATGTTGCAGTATTTATAACTATTGGGGGTTAGCCTCCACCTAGCCACCCGAATGTCCGGCCAGTATACAAAAGCTTTGTCACTGCAAGGTCCATGGGACGTCTGATATTGGCCATAAGGTGCGTGGGCCTTAAGTGACTTGCGCACATACCTTCCTCAGAACTTCTCTGCCACCAGTCAAACATCAGCTCTTCCTTCTATTTCTGCAGTCAGATCCTGCAGGTTTAAGGTAAATACTCCTGTGGAGCCTTTTCTTTTGGTCACTGCATGCCTGCACAGGTTCATGTCATCCAGAAAAGGAAAGTGTAGATGCAGACATCAGATCCCTCATAAGGATGCCCACTACCTGTGCTTGCTCTGCCTAGGGCACAGCCATAACGTTTGCGTGATTTGTCAGGCCTTTGTTCCAAGGAGAGACTGCAACCGTCTGCACACTCAAAATCTGTTTAGAAAACCAGCGACTCAAATGTTTTGATCTTGTGATGGAAGGACCATCTGGTCAGACCATCGATCCTCTGAAAAAAGCCAGTTACCCACCTGAGCCTACTACTGCACCTCCTCCACCAGATGTTCCCACTGTCCGTATGCCTGGAGGAAAGATTGAAATCTGCCATTGCTGGTATAGCGGGTACCGTAACGGAGGCCACAGAGCCAAGGGCAGAAAGCACATCCGTGGATGATGTCCTATTCCTATGTTGCAGTGTTCTGCTTATGGGTTTACTCTTCGTCTTACATATGGCCAGATTCCAGAAGCTTTCAGTCCCTCCTAGGTGTGTGACTGGTCTAGGCGAGATTACTTAGCCACAGACCTTATTGTATTATTGTCTTTTCATGTCGTCCAGAAAGGGTAAATGTCAGTGTGGCTGTAAGATCCCTCAAAGATGTCCACGATAAGTCTGTTTCGTCTCAGATGGTCTTATGATAAGGCCTTCCCTATTTGTCAGATGTTCGTTCCAAAGACTTTGCGCACTCATTTGCGTGCACTTAATTTATACCTAGAGAACCAACGTCTGAAATGACTTGCTTTGCGAATGGAGAGTTAATCGGATATTGGCTCTGAACCCCCTAAAAAGTGGCCAAATCTTTGCAGCCTGTAATACTTACTGAGCCTCTTCTGACCGATCCCCAACCTGTGGCAGACATCGGCCTGGTCTCTGATCTGGACGTGGATGCGCCGCACTGGATGTCATGGGTACCTCTGAGGAAGCTGTACTACCGGTGAACAAGAGCACGTCTGCAGAGGCTATTCAGGCAATTGTTTCAGATGCCGGGGGGGGGGGGGCATGTTCAGGGCAACTTTCTGATTCCCTGCCTCAAACTTTGATGCCCACTCCTAAACAGACACCTGTTGGGACTCTCTGAGAGAAAAAAGGCAGCCTATCTCTCTGCCAGCAGAAAGTATTCCAGACTGGCAGGCCTTTTCTCAGCTTTTATGGCCCTGAGGCCTTCATCAGTTGCTTCTGCCCCTGCTTCTCCTTCTCCTTTCCTTAGTCCTAGGCCTCAGCCTGCAGAGACAGTAACTAGGAAAGAGGACATCTGTTCAGATTCCCTCTTATAATTCACAGCTTTCTTCACCCTTGGGATATGGATCCCCAGAGGAAGAATCTATAGACCCAGATTCCCCTCTTGAAGATTTGACCTTCTCTGAAACAATTTGTAAAATGAAGGAACACTTCAAATTGGAATCCACAGACGTATCTGAAATACAAGAGGTACTATGACCTCATTCAAATGGAAACACCAACCCTATCTGCCATTCCACTAGTACTGCCTGCCTTTTTAGATGCCTTTTCTTCTGCATCTCTCAGTCCGGAGACGCAACCTCCTACTCCTTGTAGAGCAGAAAGACTGTGCAAAGTCCCAGATTCTGCTAAGCACTTGATCAAGTGCCCTCCTGCAGATCCAGCTACCATTTCTGTCTCTGGAGGCAAAGATTCTAAACTCTTAACTGCCACCACCATTCTTCCTACTAATAGACAGCAGAACCATGGAAAGTTTTTAGGCAAAAAGATTTACACCTCATCCACGTTGGCGTAGTAATTGCAAAACTCATATGGCAAAGTATGCTCAGTCTCTAATTGACCCTGCCATCAAACTGTTGGACATTCCAGACTCCCCAGCCAAATCTTTTTGTTCTTTCCTGGCCCTTAGTCCCAAGTCTGCAGGCATTCCGTTAAATGTAGATATGCTGCAGAATCCACAGCAAGATCAGCTTCAGCACTTTGCCGATACACCTGGCTGTGCTTGCAACCCCTGCCAGATGATTTCGGAGCTAAGCTCAGTGATGCGCCACTGGACAATGCTGCCTTTATTGGCTCAAACGTAGCAGACCTTTTCAAATCACTGCAACAAAAAGGTAGAGAGATGCAGGATCTTAAACCTCAGCTAGTTTCTCCAATACCTAAATATTACAGAAACTATCCTGCGAACCTCTTATCAGTAAACATTCCAATCCTGTTCCTCAAGCTAGACAGTCGAGCAAAAAAGAGAAATCCTCCAGGTAGAGCACCTCTCTCCTAGTCAGAGGACACCCTTTCAGGACAGGGCAGGTAGTGTCTGACTACCTGCCACTCCCCACCACCAACTCCTTCCATCCCACTGTCTGCTCGCCTTTCTCATTGCCTTCCAGTTTGGAATCTGGTCACTTCAGACAAGTGGGTCCTTTCCATCCTCCAAGACAGTTACTACCTGTCATGGGCAACCATTCCATTAAGACTAGGCATGCCACGACCTCTTGCTCAGCATCTGCCCCTCCTGCTACCAGTTCCTTTTAAACCAGGGCACTAGAGAAAAAATTTCTCCCTCCCAATCAGAGGATTTTACTCCAGGATTTTTCTGCTTCCCAGAAAAGGGCCATTGAGACCCATCCTAGAGCTTTCAAGGCTCAATCCTTTCTTAAAGGAGCCAACTTTCAAAATGCTGACCTGCCAGCTCTCTTCCCTCGTGTACAAAGGCTTTCTAGCTACACTAGACATCAAAGATGCTTATTTACACATTCCCATCAAACCCACACACAGAAAATACTTAAGATTCTTAGTGGGCTCATTTCATTTGCAGATGTTCGTGTTACCCTGCTGCAGTCATCACACTTGGGTTATCCTGCCGTCAGGCGGTCCCACAGTCGGCCTGAGTTCCAAAGTCCTGGTCCGGTGTCTGTTGCTGTCTCTTCCTCCCTGACGTCAGTGCGCCAGGGGTATGAGGCATCCAACGCCATTTTCTTCAGTCTTTCTTGCCGCACAGTGCCCGAAGCAGAAGCAGTTTGCAAGTGCCGGTCAGCCGACACCTGAGATTTTCAATTCGAATTTCAGTCCGAAGTCTTTAATAAAGCTAAGTACCCCATTGGGGAACCTTTTCTTGGCTCAGCCCGATGTCAGAAAAAGTTAATTGCATTTCTTGTGGGGAAGCAAATACCTCATAAGGACTTCCATTCTTATTGTATTCCTTGCCTAGGCCCAGACCACGACGTCACAGGTTGTCGATTTTGTGCTAGGTTTAATAAACGAACTATCAAACGCCGTTTTGACTTCGCACGACATTACTTTGGTAGGAAATTTAATTATATCATGCCGTAGGAGCAGCCGACTGGCATGCATAAAAAATGCAAGGATAAGGACAGGCAGCCTAGGAATAAGCCAGACTCCGAGGCCTCTGCTGGGCCTGTCACCGGTTCTCCGGTTTTCAGTGAGGCACCTACGCAGCCCCTGACGACTGCAGAATTGGAATCCCAGACAGCTGCGGATTCTCAAGTGGTCTACTAGGCCGACGCAGCCATCTTCATTAGGCCCTTCCGACCGGAGCAGAAGGAGACCCTGGTGCAGTGGAAACACCTTCGGTTGCAGAAGGTGTCTTCAGACCGACTACACTCACCATTAAATCTTATGCTAAGCTTAAAACTCCTTTAAAACCAAAAAAGACTGTACATCAGTCTACAGTTCAAGGCCCCATGCCTAAGAAACAGATGCTTAAGATTTGATTACCCTAATCAGGGGTTCCCATCCCCCTCCAGATAAAAGACCAAGACAAGAGGAGGATTATGCTTCCTCTGACCAGGTTTCAATTTCCTCAGATTCTTCTGAGGAACAGGATTACACTTTTCCCCCTTATGAAGAGACTGATGCTGAAGACTCTATTCCCTCAGCATCTCCCCTGAAGACTACTCCTTTGGGGAAACTTTGCATACCATGAGGGAACATTTCCACTGGGAAGGCCAGGACTACTCTGATTCTAAGAAAAGGCTCCGAGAGTTCCTTTTACTACCCCAGCACAGACCACTTGCTATCCCTCCAGTTTTAGATATTGTGGATGATGTTTACTTGAGTCTAGTCTAAATCCAGACTCTCTACCTCCTGCTCCAGCCAAGCCAGACAGATGCTACAGAGTACTTGGCTCACACAAATTCCTTTATAAAAGCCCTGTGGCTGACCCAGAAACAATTTCCTAGGGTCCCAAGGGGGCTAAAGCTTCTATGGCTAAAAATCCTGTGCCCTCTGAAAGGGATTCCAGAGCCCTAGATAGATGGGGAAAGAAAATATACACCTCAGCAACTCTGGCTATGGAAGCATTAAATTGTAAGTTTCACATGCTGAAATTTCAGCAATTCCTAATGTCTCAAAATAAAAAAAATGAGCACACACTCAGAACAGCCTGAATTCAAGGAAATGCAGGATCTGTTGCATGCAGCTGAACAGGTGGGCAAACGTACTTTACAATGTGGATTTGATTCATTGGAAGCTTCCTGTAGAGCAGCTGTTACTGGGTCTGTCATACGTAGACATGCTTGGTTAAAAGAACAAAACCCTACCTGATCATGTTACAGCAAAATTATTGGATGCACCTTTACAGCAGGATGTATTTGGTGTCAAAGCAGAAGAGGTTTTTAAAGAAAATGGAGGATAAGGCAAAGTCTATGCAGACGGTCAAGGATTTTTTTACATGTACAACTCCCTCGTTTCAGCAGAAATTGGCCAACAAAATACTGGTCCTTTCCAGCTTCTGACAGATCAGAGGGGCAAATACAGACGCCCAAGGGGCAGAGGTCAGTCACAAGGCCCTTGCAAATCTCGCCAATGGGGTACTGCTACCCAGAAAGGAGGAGAGGACAGGCCCCAAGCTAGCAGAAGACAAACACAATGACTCAATCCTCAAACTACCAAGTAAATCTCTCCTGGCAGCTCCTTTGGGAGGAAAATTAGCATTTTTGGCAGACAACTGGCACATCATCACAAAAGACAAATGGGTCCTAAACATTGTCTCACAAGGATACAGATTCCACTTTCATACCTTGCCAAGGATAAAAGGAATGCCAAACCTGCCACCAAATCAATGGGCAGAGGCACAAAAACAAATTACACCTCCCATGAACATGAGCCATTCAACAGGTACCTACACAGGAGTAAGGACAAGGATTTTACTCGAGACTCTTTCTAGTTCCCAGAAAGGACAAAGCATGGAGACCCATTCTGGAGCTTTCAATTCTGAACACCTATCTGCAAGTACCAAAATTCAAGATGCTAACACTACAGCAGCTTCTTCCCATGCTGGGCAAGAATGCTTGGCTAGTAACGTTGGACCTCAAGGAGGCATACCTGCATGTCCTTATCAGACAAAATTGCAGAAGATACCTCCGCTTCATTGCAGTTTCAACGCATTATCAATTCTCTGCACTGCCCTTTGGCTTATCTACTGTGCCCAGGGTCTTCACAAAATGCCCGGCACCAGTAATTGCATACTGCAGACAGAGGAATTCAAATATACCCATGCCTGGACGACTGCCTTATTCAAGCAGAAAGCAAGGACATTCTTTTAAAACATGTGGCATTTGTCAAACACCTAAGTTGCCTAGGGTACACAGTAAACGAAAAGAAATCAAAACGAGTGCCCTCACAAAACATAATATTCCTGGGTGCCAGCTTGAATACAATGGCCCAGATGGCTTATCTCACTCCAGACAAGCAACAACAGCTGACTCAATATTTCAAAATAATGGCAACAAAGACCCAACTCCCTGCAAGAAAAATTCTGCAGGCCTTGGGATTCATGGCATCTTGCATACTACTAATACCATTTGCAAAACTGCATATGAGGAAATTACAGTGGTACCTGAAAAGCGTATGGACTCAGCACAACCACAGCTTGGAAACAATGATACCACTCATTCCCTGCCTTCAACAGGAGTTTCTATGGTGGGCACAGGCATGTCACCTCAAGGGTCAGCCTTTCACCTTACCCACAGCCAGGCAAACTATGACAACAGATACATCGGACTATGCCTGGGGAGCACACATGGCAGGACAGTGCATTCAGGGAAAATGGACTACAGATCTAAGGCATCTGCATATCAATCAAAAAGAAATGCTAGCAGTACAGAATGCCCTAACAGCTTTCAAGGACCTCTTACACCCAGGACAACTAATAAAGATGGACAATACCACAGTTATGTGGTACATAAACAAGCAAGGGGGCACACATTCCTACCCTCTATGCAGGCAAGCAATGACCTTGTGGAACACAGCACTGTCTTACCAGGTTCAATTACAAGCACAATTCCTGCCAGGAAAGAAAAACACATTGGCAGACGACCTAAGCAGAAACCTCATGGATCCACACGAGTGGAAACTAAATCCACAAGTATTTGCAATGATAGCTCAAAAATGGGGACGCCCAGACATAGATCTGTTTGCCAGTCCCCAAAACTACCAACTTCAAAAAATTTTGCACAAGGACATTCCATCCACAAGCTTGGAAAGTGGACGCCCTCTCATTCAGTTGGAAAACATTAACAGTGTATGCCTTTCCTTCACTGCCTCTTCTAGCAAAGGTACTGCTGAAAGTCAGATTAGAGGCCACAAATGATGCTCATTGCACCAGACTGGCCACTCCAGCAGTGGTATCCAATTCTAAGGAACATGGCCCATGGCCCACCATGGATTTTACCACAAATTCCTCACCTGCTCACCCAGCGAGACAATCCGATTCTACACAGCCAGCTCAAGACTTTAAACCTGGCTGCATGGCAAATTACCTAAACAACCAGCCAACACCTCTATCCAAAGCTGTTATGGATGTCATTCTGGAGGTCAGGAGGCCCAGCACCAGGAAAACCTATTCAGACAAATGAAAAAGATTTTGCGCCTGGAACCAGGCTAAAGGCCAAAATCTCCTTGATCCAAACATGCCTCAGATTCTACAATATTTAACTGAAATGTTGCCCAAAGGACTTTCCTTTTCATCCTATTAAGATCCACGCCTCCGCAGTTTCAGCTCATTACAACACGGATCATCCTTTATTCTCGCATCCACTCCTAAGACAGTACCTCAGAGGGGCTAAGAACATAAGACCGCCCAGGAGGGCACCAACACCTACTTGGGATCTCAACTTTGTTCTGGAAAAGCTTACACTGCCGCCCTTTGAACCAGTTTTTTCAGCTGATTTAAAATTTCTTTCATGGAAAACTGCCCTGCTACTAGCAATAACCTCAGCTAGAAGAGTCTCGAGCTACAGGTACTAATGGCAGTGGAGCCTTTCCTCATTTTTCATCAAGACAGAGTCTCTCTACGAACTAACCCTTCCTTTATGCAAAAGGTGGTATCCAGTGTGGCCCTAAACCAAACCATTCATTTGCCCACCTTTTTCCCAAATCCCCAGAACAATGGAGAAAGACTCCTGCACTCTTTGGACATTCACAGGCAATTACGTTACTACTTGGATAAAACTAAGGCTTTCAGAAAATCTGACCAGCTCTTTGTAGCCTATGCTGCAGCATCACAAGGAAAAGCTCTCTCAAAACAGACCATTTCTAAATGGATAGGGCAATGCATACATTTCTGCTACACGCATCATGGGAAAACGGTACCTGCTAACATTAGGTCCCACTCCACCAGGGCTACAGCTACATCAGCAGCCTTTCTCAGGGGAGTGCCAACCAAGGATATTCTGGACGCTGCAACTTGGGAGTTCAGTGCACACCTTCACCAAACACTATCACTTACCTCTATATTCTAAGACTAGAGCTGGTTTTGCCACTGCAGTTTTGCAGGGCCTACTAGCTTCTTCTAACCCTGTTTAACTCCACCACCCATCCTTAGCTTTGGGATTCAACCCAAGTGTGATGACTGCAGCAGGGTAACACGATGAACATAGTACAGTTGTGTACCTACCATAAATGTAGATGCTCGAGTGTTCACCCTGCTGTAGTCCAGGTTACCCTCCCTCCATCCCCTCTGAACTAGCTGAACTTATCTATACCACTCTATCCTGTACAACCTCTGTGGTGTTGGGGGCACCTGACATCTGGGGCAAGAAAAACTGAAGAAAATGGCATCTGCTGCATCTTTTATACCCCTGGCGCACTGACGTCAGGGAAGAGACGACAGCAACCGACGCCGGACCTAGACTTTGGAATTCTGGCCGACCGAGGGTAACCTGCCAGCAGGATAACCCAAGAGTAATAACTGCAACAGTGAATACACTAACATCTACATTTATGGTAGGTACACAACTGTACTATATGCAACCCCTCTCTGCTTATGAGGATTGTGATGCAGAGGAATCCATCCCTTCAGCCTCTCCACCCAACGATTTTTCCTTTTGGGAAATCCTGCATACTTTGGGAGCATTTTCAATGGGAAAGTCAGGACTATTCTCAGTCAAAAAAGACTCCGGGAATTCTTAGATCTACCACAGCACAGACCTTTGGTCATTCCTCCTGTCCTGTATATTGTAGATGTTGTTATGGAACCTAGTCTGACTCCTGACACCCTCCTGCTCCCAGGAGACCTGACTGGTATTAGTCCCTGACTCTCAAATTTTTTTTCATAAATCCTATTGCTGACCCAAGGGTCATCGGTCAGGGACCTAAACGAATCAAAGTAACTTCAGCTAAGAATCCCACCCCCTCAGATAGGGATTCCTGAGCATTAGAGAGATGGGCTAAAAAAGTATACACCTCTGCTACTCTTGCTACTAGAGCATTAAGTTGTCAGTTCTACATGCTGAAATATCAGCAACATATCATGGAACTCCTCAAACAAAAATCTTTTCCTGCTTGTGCAGAAAGTAAGTTACAAGAGTTAATGCATTCTGCAAGTCAAGTAACTAGGCACACATTACAGTGTGGTTTTGACACCCTAGAAACCAACCCCAAGTCACTGGATGTTCTTCGTGTTTCACTGTTGTAGTCATCACATTTAGGTTATCTGCCTGCAGGTAGCCTTCATCTGGCCCGAGTACCAGAGTCTTGGATTCCTGCGTCCGATTTTGTCTCTTCCATGACGTCAGGTCAGGGGTATAAAACATGCAGCCCAATGCCATTACATCAGTCTGTCTTGCCCTGCGGTGCCTGAAGCATAAGCTGTCTGCAAGTGCTGGTCGGCAGACTCCTGAAATTTTCATTTTCGTGTTTCAGAACCGAAGTCTTCAAAAAAAAGATAAGTAACCCCGTTGGGGATCTTTTTTCTTGCTCCAACCTATGTCAGTAAAACTTAACAATGGTCTTACCTGAATCCTCAAAGATTTTAATTTGTACTGCATTCCCTGCTTAGGCCCAGACCATGACGTCCCTTTCTGTCTGTTTTGTGCCTTGTTCAACCCCCCCAACTATTCGTCGGGCTATCTTTGCAGCAAATTATTTTGGTACTCTGTATCAGTACTCCGAAATGGCTTCGTTAAGCCATCTGACTACCGATATTCAGAAAAAACGTAAAGACAGACCACATAGTTCTAAAACTGCCGACTATGCTTCAGTTAAGCTAGTCGCTAGTCCGCCGGTACTTAGTGAGGCGCTTTTGCAGCCCGTGATATCCTCTACTTCAGATTCACAGGAGTCTATTGAGACCCATTCAGAGTCTGTTATGCCGCAAGATGCTTCTTTGACTGTGGAACCTGTGGATGTCTCTACATTGGATGGGTCAGGAGCCGCTGTGCAGGCACTGGCTTCTGAGGGTGTATTCAGGCCTACTGACTTGCATTTTAAACCGACGCCATCTTCTTCATCCAGGGGTAAAACCCGCACCACACCTAGAAAACAGACGTCCAAACCGCATGCTCAGGCCCATATGGCTAAAAAACAAATGCTTAGAACGGCTGAAGACCTTATTACCTTAATTAGGGGAAGCCAGCCTTCCCCCTCTAAGACCTAGAACTGATTTTCCTTCTGATCAGGAATCTATTTGTTTCTTCTGATTTACCAGGATTTGCCCTTATCTACCTATGTGGATTCTGATGCATAGGATTCCATTCCCTCTGCTTCCCCTCCAGAAGACTTTTGGTGAAACCTTGCACACTCTTAGGGAGCATTTCCGCTGGGAAAGCAAGGATTTCTGACTCCAAAAAGAGGCTTAGGGAATTCTTACTCCTTCCTCAACACAGGCCTTTAGCTATCCCTCCTGTTCTGGACATTGTAGATGATGCTTTCTTGGATTCTAGCCTTTCCCCAGACACTTTGCCTCCTGCTCCCAGAAAACTTGATGGGTATTAGAGTACTGGACTCTCACAAGTTCCTCTTCAAGAATCCTACTGTGGATCCAGAGACCATTTCCCAAGGATGAAAAGACATTATTAGGCTATTGCTGCCAATAATCCTACCCCTTCTGATAGAGATTCTAGAGCCTTAGACAGATGGGGTAAGAAGGTACACACTCCTGCTACTTTGGCTATTAGGGCTTTAAATTGCCAGTTTCATATGTTGAAGTACCAGCAGCATATTATGGGACTATGTAAATAGAAAATGATGTTGATTCCTGACTCTGCTGAACACAAAGAATTACAGGATTTAATGCCTTCTCCAGAACAAGTTGGTAAACATACTTTGCAATGTGGTTTTCACTCTTTAGAAGCATCTTGCAGGGCTGCTGTCACTGGGTCTGTACTTTGAAGACATGCTTGGCTTAAGGAGCAAAACTTGCCAGATAATGTTAAAGCTAAATTACCGGTTGCTCCCTTAAACCAAGACCGCCTGTTTGGCAACAAAGCAGAAGTCCTCAAAAGGATGGAGGAAAAAGTTAAATCTTTGCAAACTGTTAAAGGTTTCCTACAAGTACAGCCTCCCCAATTTAGTAGACACTGGCCTTCAAAGAATTGGTCCTTTCCAGTCTCTTCCAGGTCCCTCATTCCAAACCCAGGAACAGCAGACCCCCTAGGTTACAGTCTCAGACTGTGCACAGATCTAAGCAGTGAGGGGCTCCCACTTCCAAAACAGGGAGCAGTAGACCACCCCCCTACGGAAAAATGGCACAATGACTTAACCTTAACCTTCCCAAGTCCTGCTCAGCTGCCTGCTCCCTTAGGAGGAAAGCTTGCCTTGCATGCAAAAAATCTGGGAACTTATTACCCGGGACAAATGGGTTTTGAATATAGTTTCCCAAGGATACAAGATTACACTTCCACTCCCTACCAACCCCAAACGGTTGGCCAGAACTACCCCCAAATCAGTGTGTGGAGGCCCAACAGCAGGTTTGATCCCTTCTAAGTATCAGGGCTATTCAACCTGTCTCAGCAGAACAAAGGGCACAAGGTTTTTATTCAAGACTTTTCCTGTTACCCAGTAAAGACTGCTCCTGGCATCCTATCCTGGACATCTCTGTTCTAAACACCTTTCTGGTAATCCCAAAATTCAAAATGCTAACAATTCAACAGCTTCTTCCTATGCTAGGCAAAGATGCCTGGTTGGCAACCTTAGACTTAAAGGAAACTTACCTGCACATTCTAATAAGGGGATCTTGCAGGAAATACCTATGTTTCAGGGCAGGCTCCATGCACTGTCAGTTCTCTGCACTTCCCTTTGTGAATACCCTGGACTCGGTAGATAAGCCAAAGTGTCTAGCTCCAGCCATTGCATTTTGCAGGCAAAGAAATATTCAAATATACCCATACTTGGATGATTATCTGATCCAGGCAGAAAGCCAGGACTTGCTGTTACATCTGGCATTTGTCAGGAAATTTCTAACCTGTCTCGGGTACACCATAAATGAAAAAAAAAACTCAGCTAGTACCCTGCCAACAGATTGTATTCCTTGGTGCAAGCTTGAACACAACTTCCCAGATGGCTTTCCTCACTCCGGAGAAACGGGAGTTCATTTGACAACCTCCTTCAAACTATTGGCCACAAAACCCCAGCTTTTTGCAAGGAAAATTCTGCAAGCCGTGGGGTTCATGGCCTTTTGCATTCTACTAATTCCATATGCAAGACTGCATATGAGGAAACTACAATGGTATCTAAAAAGCCTATGGTGTCAGCATTCTCAGGACCTGGAATCAATGATTCCCATCATTCTTTGTATAAAGACAGAGTTCCTTTGGTGGGCAGAGGCCTGCTACCGCAACAAGGGGCTCCCTTTCACTCTACCCCCTGCCGCCCAAACCCTAACAGACGCATCAGGCTATTCATGGCGGGCTCACTTGGCAGGGCAGTGCATTCAGGACAAAGGGACAGCCTTTCACCTTGCCCACAGCCAGGCAGACAATAACAACGGATGCATCGGATTATGCCTGGGGGGGCACATACGGCAGGAAAATGTATTCAGGGCACGTGGCCCAAGGAACAAATGCATCTTCACATCAGTCAAAAAGATGCTAGCTGTACATAATGCCCTGACAGCTTTCAAGGACCTACTACATCCAGGACAACTATTAATAGACTGACAGTACCACAGTTATGTGGTACATAAACAAGCAAGGGGGCACACATTCCTACCCCCTCTGCAGGCAAGCCATGACTTTGTGGAACACAGCACTGACCTATCAAGTACATCTGCAGGCACAATTCCTGCCAGGAACGAAAAATACACTTGTCAGACGAACTAAGCAGAAATCTCATGGATCCTCACGAATGGAAACTAAATCCACAGGTCTTCAGCATGATAAGGAAGTGGGGACGCCCAGACATAGATCTTTTTGCCTCCCCTCACAACTGCCAACTACAGATATTCTGCACAAGAACTTATCACTCACAAGCATGGAAAGTGGATGCTCTATCATTCAGCTGGAAAACCCTGACCCTAACAGACGCATCAGGCTATTCATGGCAGGCTCACTTGGCAGGCAGTGCATTCAGGGCAAATGAAACCCGATATAGATGCACCTGCATATCAACCAAAAAGAAATGTTAGCTGTACAGAATTCCTGACAGCCTTCAAAGACCTCTTTCTTCCAGGACAACTATTGGTAAGACAGACCACAGTTATGTGGTACATAAACAAGCAGGGGGGAACCCACTCTTACCCTCTCTGCAGACTAGCCATGGCTCTGTGGAACACAGCCTTGAGCTACCAAGTGCACCTACAAGCTCAATTCCTGCCAGGCACGCTAAATTTACTGGCAGACTGCTTAAGCAGAAATCTCATGGACCCACATGAATGGAAACTGGAACCAAAAATATTCAACCGCTTGAACAAATGGGGGACTGCAGAGGTAGACCTGTTTGACTCCCCTCAGAACTACCAATTGGGACACATTTTGTACAAGGACTCCCCACAGTCAAGCTTGGAAAGTGGATGCCCTGTCCTTTACCTGGGAAAGCCTCTGTTTATGCCTTTTCCCCTCTGCCTCCCCTCTCAAAGGTTCTGCCAAAGATCAAACTGGGCAAGCCAAGGACGATACTGATTGCACCAGACTGGCCATGCCAGCACTGGTACCCCCTCTTGTGCATGACACTGCTGGAACCATGGTACCTGCCTCAGACCCCTTCCCTGCTGTCCCAGCAGGTGGGCCAGATTCTGCACACTCAGCTTCAAACAATGAACCTTGCAGCCTGGCTAATTCCTTGAGCTGTCCAATAGTATCTCTCAGTAAGCAGGTGCTAGATGTCCTTTTGGAGGCAAGGAGGCCTAGTACTAGAAAATCCTATGCTGAAATGTGGAAAAGATACTGTTCTTGAAGCCAGACTCTGGATGGGCACAACGGTGCCAAGCTTACCTCATATTCTTCAGTACTTAACAGAAATGCTCCACAAGAGCCTATCCTTCTCGTCAATTAAAATTCATGCCTCTGCCATTTCAGCTCATAATAGGTTCATAGGATAGTACTAAGCTAACCGCCCTTGTGAGCCATTGTAAGCCAAGCCAATTATGCTTTTAGACCCCAATCCTGCACCTTGTGTTTGTAAGGCAAACACCTTAACCATTAGGCCACCCTCCCAACCCTACCTATTATAATACTGAGCCACCCCTTTTCTCTCAACCTGTGCTAAAACAATTCCTTAGAGGGGCCAAAAAAATTAATACCCCCCCCCCCCCAGGAGGGCCCTTACTCCAGCCTGGGACCTTAACTTTGTATTGGAAAAGCTCACAATTGTCTAAGGCCAGCTTCGAGAGAAAAATTGCACAGGACACTAAGGATAATCACAAGGCTTTCTTTAGTTATGTTAGGAACCTGGGTGGTAATTCCCAGATATGCTCAGAATTAGTCCAAAATGACAAAAAATACACCGAACCCACAGACATTGCCAACATCCTAGCTGACAGGTTCAGCGCAAACCCCCTCCCACCAAAAGGGCAAATATCTATCCCAGCAGAGTGCTACCCCCCTGACATCTCAGATGCTCAGGTAAGAGCCGCCCTCTCCAAAGCAAAAAAACACAGCATCAATGGGACCAGATGGTGTCCCAGGCTGCGTCCTACATGAACTCAAAGAAGAGCTAAACCCAAACATAAAACTACTGTTCAATCTCAGCCTTACTACAGGATATGTGCCCAAAGAGTGGCGTACAGCAACAGTGGTCCCTCTCCATAAAGGTGGTGCCTCAACGGATCCTGGAAACTATCGCCCCATAAGCCTGACTAGCTTGGTCTGCAAAGCTATGGAAAGGATCATCATGGACCTCATAAATAAAGATATTGGGGACCTACAAACACTGGATCCTACCCAGTTCGGCTTTAAGAGCAGATCCTGCCTCTTAAACCTGGTTGATTTCTTTGAAACAGTCACCAAGGCCATTGGAGGGAAGGTGGTCCACACAGCCTACCTGGACCTCGCAAAGCCTTCGATACAATACCCCACTCGGGCATTATAGATAAGCTCACCAGCTTAAATATAAACCCTATGTCACTAGATGGATTGCAAACTGGCTCAAGGACAGAACCCACATGGTTAGAATTGCTGGAGCCATGTCCGACTCCAAACCAGTTACAAGTGGTGTCTCACAAGGCTCAGTCCTGGGACCTCTCTTGTTCGGTATATATTTCTCGGAGGTACAGGCCAACACGGAAGGACTGTGGCTGACCAAGTTCGCAGATGACTGCAAACTGGGTGCCATAATCGACTCTCCAGCCGACACAAGCATCCTCCAAAAGGGCCTCATAGAAACAGACAACTGGTGCCAGAGCCATGGCCTCAAGCTAAATGCCAAAAAGTGTATAGTCATCCCCTTTGGCAAAAACAAAGTGCCCACAAATTACCACATAGGTGGAAATCCATTAAGTACAGAAGTAATAATTAGGGACCTGGGGACCCAAGTTGATAGCAATCTCTCATTTGACAACCACGTGGCCAAAGTGGTTAGAAAAACATTTTATATAGCCCACCTAATCATGAAGGGATTCACATCTAGATCAGGGGAGGTCATCGTGCCTCCTTACTCATCCCTCATCAGGCCCATAATTGAGTACAATGCCCCTTTTGGGATGTACCTTACCAGACACCTGCAGCAACTGGAAAGACCCCAAAAGTACCTCACCAAGAGGATCAAAGGGCTCAAACAGATGCCATATGCTGCCTGGTTAAAGAAACTCCAGCTCTACTTAGTGGCATACCGCCTGTTCAGAGGAGATCTGTGCCTGACGTATAAAGCCATGTCCAACCCATGCTGCACCTCAGAAAATCCAAATCCCATCGAGCTACGCGCTCGAGAGACTTGTACCTCAGCACTGAAATAGGACATGCTGGAGGGACAGATTCATAACCCAGAGGCTCCCTTCACTCTGGAATAAAATCCCAGTCCAGGTTAGGCAGAGTCCCTCATTGACTCTCTTCAAGAGGAATCTTGATGAGTGGATGGGAGATCGTAGGTTTACCCCGGGTATCACTTCTGTGTCACTGTTAGATAGAGGCACAGTATACTAACCTCGAAAAAGGGCATAGCAAAATAAATTTAAAATGGGTGGCGAAAGCCAAACACATTCTGGCTAGGCTTATAAATGCCCTAGGGCAGATAGCCTAGTATGAACCTATGAACCTATGAGCCAGCTGCAACAACAGAGCTGAAATTCCTTTCTTGGAAAACAGCATTCCTTCTAGCCATCACTTCAGCAAGAAGAGCGTCTGAATTACAGGCCCTCATGTCAGTTGAACCCTTCATTATCATCCATGCAGACAAGGTTTCTCTCAGGACCAATCCATCCTTTGTTTATGCCCAAGATGGTGTCTAGTGTGGCCCTAAATCAGTCCATTCACTTGCCTACTTCCTTCCCTAATCCACTAAACAAAGGAAAACGAATACTGCACTCTGGACGTGCACAGACAACTTAGATTTTATTTGGACAGGACTAAGCCTCTCAGAAAATCTGAACTACTGCTAGTTGGCTTTGCTGCAGGGGCAGTGGGGTAGGCCATTTAAAAGCAAACCATTTCCAAATGGATAGCTCATTGCATTCATTTCTGCTACAAGCACCATGGAAAACCTACCCCACAGGGGATAAGATCACATTCCACCAGGGCTGCATCTACCTCTGCAGCCTTTCTCAGAGGAGTCCCTATCAGGGGCATCATAGAAGCTGCTACCTGGAGCTCTGTACATACCTTCACCAAGCATTACCCATATGCCTCTTTTTTTTTCTAAATCCAGAGTTGGTTTTGCCACTGCAGTCTTGCAGGGCTTAATAGCTGGCCCTAATGTTCTCGAACATCCTCCTCCCTTCCTTAGGTTTGGGAATCAACCGAAATGTGATGACTGCAGCATTGAAACACAAACATAGTACAGTTGTGTACACTTACCATAAATGTAGGTGTTAGTGTGTTCACTGTTGCAGTCCTGGTTACCCTCCCTCCAGCCCCCCTGACTTCTCTTGGCTCTACCTTTCCTTGTTTGGTATATTTAAGTTTTCTGGTGCATTTGCTTTTTGATCGAGGTGTACCATAACATATAATTGCTTCCCACTGTGGGGGCACCTGACATCTGGGGCAAGGGCATAAATCCCTACGTCACAAGATGGGTTGCCAACTGGCTCACTGACAGAACCCACACTGTAAAAGTTGCCGACTCCAAATCTGACCTCAAACCAGTGACAAGTGGAGTACCACCGGGTTCCGTCCTGGGACCGCTCCTGTTTGGTATCTACTTCTCTGAAGTACAGGCTAACACAGAAGGCCTCTGGCTAACTAAGTTTGCAGATGACTGCAAACTAGGAGCCATAGTCAAGTCCCCAAATGATGTGAACATCCTACAGAAGGGCCTCTCTGAGACAGATGCCTGGTGTCAGAGCCATGGCCTCAAGCTCAGTGCCAAAAAGTGCAGTGTCATCCCCTTTGGTAAAAACTCTGTACCCATGAACTACCACATAGGCAGCAATCTACTTAACACCAAATGTGTGATAAGAGACCTTGGGACCCAGGTGGACAGTAGTACCTCCTTTGATGGTCATATCGCCACAGTAGTCAGGAAGTCCTTCTACGTGGCACACCTCATCATAAAAGGGTTCTCATCCATGAAAAGAGGTCCTCGTTCCCCTCTACTCGACACTCAGACCCACTATAGAGTACAACGCCCCTTTTGGAATGTACCTCACATGACATCTGCAGCAGCTGGAAAGGCCACAGAAGTACCTCACAAAGAGGATTACTGGACTCGAACAAATGCCCTACACTGACTGCCTCAAACTCCAGCTTTACTCCGTAGCATATCGCCTACTCAGAGGTGATCTCTGCCTAACATATAAAGCTATGCCAAACCCAGAGCTGTTGGACATGCTATACCTAAAGAAATCCCAATCCCTCCGAGCTACACGCTCTAGGGACCTAAACCTTGTAACCACAATAAACAGGACATGCTGGAGGGATAAATTCCTATCACAGAGACGTCCCATACTCTGGAACAGGCTACCCATCTATGTCAAGCAAAGTTCTTCATTAGCACTCTTCAAGAAAAATCTTGAGTGGATGGGAAATGGGAAATATACCCCGGGGATCACTTCTGTGTCTCTGCTCAACAGTGGCACAGGAAAATAACTTTCTTGGGTGGCGTAAGCCAGGGAACCTTGTTGGCTACGCTTGCATAGGCCCTTGGGCCAATAGCCTAGTACCTACCTATAAGAAAAACTGATGCAATGGCATCTGTTGCATATTTCATAACCCTGGTGACTTGATGTCAAGGAAGAATCGACAGCATCTGATGCAGAAATCCGAAGACTTTGGTGTTCAGGCCGGCTGAGGGTTACCTGCAGGCAGATAATCCAAATGTGATGACTGCAACAGTGAGTACACTCTAACATCTACATTTATGGTAAGTGTACACAACTATGCTTTCTGTCCTTAGAAGACTTGCTTGGCTTAAGGAACAGACCTTGCCAGACCATGTCAAATCCAAATTATTGAACACACCCTTGAACAAAGACAACTTATTTGGCACCAAGGCTGAAGAGGTCTTAAAAAAGATAGAAGAAAAAGCTAAATCTATGCAGACAGACTTCTTACAGGTCCAGCCACTGAGGTTCAGTAGGCATTGCCCCTCCAAGCACTTGTCCTTTCTTGCCCCATCCAGACCAGCCCAGAGCCAGGGGAAGCAAACCTCCTAGACAACAGCCCCAGGGAATGCAGAGATCTAAGCAATGGAGTTCCTCCTCTTCAAAAACAGGGAGTGCAAAGCCCCACCCCCTTATGGTAAGAACTCACAATGACTTTACACTTTCACCCCCTCCCTCTGCCCACCTGCTCGTGCCCCTAGGAGGAAAACTCTCCTTTCACGCAAGCAACTGGGACACCATTAGCGTTCGATGGGTCCTCAACTTTGTGTCCCAGGAATACAAATTTTATTTCCACACTCCGCCAACCCCAAAAGGGTTCCCAGATCTTCCTCCAACCCAGTGGGCAGAGGCCAAAAAGCAAGTCCTTTTGCTGCTCTCCATGAGGGCAATACAGCATGTTCCTGCAGAACAGATGGGCCAAGGTTTCTACTCCAGATTCTTCCTGGTACCCAGAAAAGAGGGTACATGGCGCCCCATCCTCTATCAATTCTAAACCCCTTTCTGGTGATACCAAAATTCAGAATGCTCACCCTCCAGCAGCTTCTTACCTATACTTTCCAAGGATGCTTGGTTAGCCACCCTAGACCTAAAAGAGGCCTACCTACACATCCCAATCAGGGAATCATCCCAACCAGGGAATCGTGCAGGAAATACCTATGTTTCAGGGCAGGATCTATGCACTTTCAGTTCTCTGCGCTTCCTTTTGGCTTGTCTACTATTCCCAGAGTTTTTACAAATTGTCTGGCTTCCGCCATTGCTTTTTGCAGACAAAGAAATATTCACATTTACCCATACTTAGACTGCCGGATTCGGGCAGACAGGAAAAGCTGCTACAGCACCTGACTTTTGTAAAGGACCTACTGACCTCCCTGGGCTTATATTATCAACGAAAAGAAATCAAAACTAGTCCCCACACACAAAATTGTATTCCTGGGAGCAAGCCTGGACACAGCATCCCAGATGGCATTTTATACTCCAGAAAAACAATCCTACCTGACTGGCTACTTCTCTCAGCTAGCCACCAGAACCCAGTTATCTGCAAGGAAAATCCTGCAAGCGCTAGGGTTCATGGCCTCTTGCATTCTACTCATTCCATATGCCAGACTGTCAGAGGAAACTACAATGGTACCTAAAAATCGTTTGGTGTCAGCACTCTCAAGACCAGGAAACTCGTACCAATGATACCTTGTCTAAGGAAAGATTTTCTTTGGTGGGCAGCAGCATGCAACCACAACAAAGGACTTCCATTCTCACAAACCCACGCTGCTCAGACCATCACAGAAGCATTAGACTATGCCTGGGGTGCACACCTGGACAGCAGGTGCATTCAGGACCAATGGACCCCAAATCAAATACATCTCCACAACAACCAAAAAGAGATGCTAGCTGTTCAGCAAGCAGACAGCTTTCAGACCCCTCCTCTCCCCAGGGCCTCTACTGATGAAAACAGGCAACACCACAGTGATGTGGTATTTCAACAAGCAGGGAGGGACTTGCTCTTATTCTCTCTGTAGGCTCGCCATGACTCTTTGGTACACTGCCTCAGCCATGCAGTTGCACCTGCTAGCACAATTCCTGCCAGGCTCTCTAAACTCTCTGGTAGACAACTTAAGCTGAAACCTGCTAGACCCACACGAGTGGCAGCTAGACTATAGAAGCTTCACCCGTGTAACCCAGAAATGGGGCACCCCGAAGGTTGACCTCTCTGCCTCCCACTCCAATCAACTTAGCAATTTCTGCACCAGGGAACCTCTCAGCAAGGCCTGGAAAGTGGATGCTCTATCCTTCCAGTGTGTAAACCTTTTGGTCTGCATTTCCCCCTCTACCACTCATTTCAAGAGTACTGCTCAAAGTAAGGGGGGAAAAACCGAGGGCAGTCCTGATGTCCCAGACTGGCCATGCCTGCACTGGTACCCACTGCTGTGCAGCCTGTCACCCCTGCCACCATGGCACCTACCTTAGATCCCAACACTCTTGACCCAGAAGGATGGGTAATTCATGCATCCCCCAATTGCAGACCCTCAACCTGGCAGCCTGGGTTATTCCCTGATCTCTCCTCCAGCTGCCAGCTTCCTAAGCAAACAAGTTCTAGATGTACGTGAGGCCAGATGCCCCAGCACTAGAAAATCCTGTGCTGACAAGTGGAAAAGATTTTGCACCTGGATCCAGGCTTAGGGAGCCGAAACGGCACAGCCCTCCCTACCTCTCATCCTGGATTACCTGGCAGACCTACTACACAGGTGTCTATCCTTCTCGTCTATTAAAATTCATGCAGCTGCCATCTCTGCTCATTACAGAACAGAGCCATCTCTCTTCTCACACCCTCACAGTTCTTAAGAGGGGCTAACAATTTAAGGTCACCCAGAAGAGCTCATACCCCAGTTGGAGACCTTAACTTTGTGTTGGAAAAACTCGCCCTTTGAACCTGCATCTTCAGCAGAGTTAAAATTTCTCTCTTGGAAGACTGCTTTGCTTCTGGCCATCACTTCAGCTAGAAGAGTATCAGACCTGCAAGCTGTTATGGCTGTAGAACCCTTCATCATTTTCCATGCTGACAGGGTCTCCCTCAGGACTAACCCATCCATCATGCCTAAAGTGGTGTCCAGTGTGGCTCTCAACCAATCCATTAATTTGCCCACCTTTTTCCCTAACCCACAACACAAGGGGAAAGGATTTTGCACTCTGTGTGCATAGACAGCTCAGATCCTACCTGGACAGGACTAAATCTTTTAGAAAAACTGCTCAATTGATAGTCAGCTTCGCTGCAGGAGCAGAGGGCAAGGCCATATCCAGTCCGTCTCCAAATGGATAGCACACTGCATCCATTTCTGCTATAAACAGCATGGGAAACCACCCCCAAAGGGGGCCAGGACACTGCACCAGAGCAGCCTCCACCTCTGCAACTTTTCTCAGAGGAGTCCCCACCAGGGACTTCCTGGAGGCTGCAACATGGACATCTGTTCATACCTTCACCAAGCATTACCACCTGCCTATCTTCTCCAAATCCAGGGTAGGCTTTGCCACCGCAGTCTTACAGGGCATCCTAGCCAGCTCCCACTCTTCGTGACAGCCTCCACCCTTTTCAGCTTTGGGAACCAACCCAAATGTGATGACTGCAACAGTGAAACACGAAGAACATAGTACAGTTGTGTACACTTACCATAAATGTAGACGTTCGAGTGTATTCACTGTTGCAGTCGTGGATGTTCTTCGTGTTTCACTGTTGCAGTCATCACATTTGGGTTATCTGCATGCAGTAGCCCTCAGTTGTCCTGATTAGCAAAGTCTTGGGTCCTGCATCGGTTGCTGCCCCATCTTCCATGACGTCGGGTAGTCAGGGCTATAAAGCATGCATCCGATGCCATTACATCACTCTTTCTTGCCATGCCCGAAGCAGAAGCAGTTCAAGTGCTGGTCGGCCGACTCCTGAAATTTTCTTTTTCGAGTTTCAGAACCGAAGTCTTCGACTAAGCCAAGTACCCCGTTGGGGAAAAGTACAGTTTTGTACCTACCATAAATGTAGATGTCCAAGTGTGTATACAGTGCTGCAGTCATTACACTTGGGTTATCCTGCCGTCAGGTGGTTCCCCAATCGGCCTGAGTTCCAAAGTCTTGGTCCGGCGTCAGTTGCTGTCGCCTCCTCCCTGACGTCAGTGCGACAGGGGTATATAAGATGCAGCCGACGCCATTTTCTTCAGTTTTTCTTGCCCAGATGTCAGGTGCCCCCAAAAAGGTAGGCAATTCAAATTGCTAATAAAATACATAAGAAAAGCAATCAACAACCTTCAGTTACCAGCAAATACTCCCCATAGGAGGTAGTAAAGGGTAGAAGGCATAGGTACGTACCAGCAAATAAGAGGGGAAGGAGGGAGGGTAACCTGGACTGCAGCAGTGTATACAATCTAACATCTACATTTATGGTAGGTACAAAACTGTACTATGTTCGTGTTACACTGCTGCAGTCATTACACTTGGGTAGAATCCCAAAGCTGAGGTAGGGTGGCTGGTTCTATAAGGCATTAGGGGTGGCTGTAAGGCCCTGCAGCACTGCAGTGGCAAAGCCAGCTCTGGATTTAGAATATAGAGACAAATGGTAATGTTTGGTGAAGGTATGTACAGAACTCCCAAGTTGCTGCTTCTAAAATGTCCTTGGTAGGTACTCCTCTGAGGTAGGCAGTTGAAGTGGCTGTTGCCCTGGTGGAGTGAAATCTAATGCTGTTGGGTACAGGTTTCCCATGGTGTGTATAGCAGAAACGTATACAGTGACCTATCCATTTTGAAATGGTCTGTTTTGAAATTACTTTTCTCTGTGCTCCTGCAGCATATGATACCAATAATTGCTCAGTTTTTCTGAAAGCTTTGGTTTTGTCCAAGTAAAAGCGTAACTGCCTGTGTATGTCCAAAGAATGCAGTAGTCTCTCCCTTTTGTCCTGTGGATTTGGATAAAAAGTTGGCAAGTGAATAGTTTGGTTTAGAGCCATACTTGATACCACCTTTGGCATAAAAGTAGGGTTAGTTCTTAGACACCCTGTCTTTGTGGAAAATGAAAGGTTCCACTGCCATTAGTGTCTGTAATTCTGAAACTCTTCGTGCTGATGTTATTGCCAGGAGTAGAGCAGTTTCCCAAGAGATATATTTTAAATCTGCTGTGTTAGCTGGCTCAAAAGGAGGTAAAGTTAATTTTTCCAACACGAAGTTGAGGTCCCAAGTTGGAGTAGATGCTCTACGGGGCGGTCTTATGTTTTTAGCCCCTCTTGAGGTACTGTTTTAGCAAGGAATTAGAGAAGATTGGTGGATCCATGTTGTAATGAGCAGAGATGGCAGAAGTGTGGATCTTGATGGATGAAAAGGAGTGGCCTTTGTCCAGCATCTCAGTTAAATATTGTAGTATCTGAGGAAGATTCGGGACAAGAGGGTCAAGGCTGTGAGCATGATTCCAGGCACCGAATCTCTTCCATTTATCCGAATAGGCTTTCCTGGTACTAGGCCTTCTGGCCTCCAGAATGACATCCATAACAGCTTTGGAGAGAGGCATTGCTTGCTTGACTAAGGAATCTTCCATGCAGCCAGGTTTAAAGTCTTTAGCTGGCTGTGAAGTATCTGATTGTTGTGCTGAGTCGGAAGATGCGGGATTTGAGGCAAAATCCAGGGTGGTCCTTGTGCCAAGTTCTTTAAGATTGGGTACCAGTGCGTTGCCAGTCTGGGGCAATCAGGATCATCTTTGGCTCTTCTTGCCTGGCTTTTAAGAGTACCTTTGGAAGGTGGGCAAGCATATACTTGTAGGTTTTTCCAGCTGAATGAGAGGGCATCCACTTTCCATGCTTGTGGATGGTAAGTCCTTGTGCAGAATTTCTGTAGCTGGCAGTTCATTGGGGATGCAAACAGATCTATGTCCGGGCTCCACCATTTTTGTGTTATCATTCTGAATATTTGTGGATTCAATTCCCATTCGTGGGGATCCATGATGTTTCTGCTCAAGTCGTCTGCCAGTGTGTTTTTCTCTCCTGGCAGGAATTGTGCTTGCAGATGAACTTGATAGGTTAGAGCTGTGTTCCACAAGGTCATGGCTTGTCTGCAGAGGGGATAAGAGTGAGTGCCCCCCTTGCTTGTTTGTGTACCACATAACTGTGATGTTTGTCTGTCTTTAGTAGTAGTTGTCCTGGATGCAGAAGGTCCTTGAAAGCTATAAGGGCATTTTGTACAGCTAGCATCTTTTTTTGATTGATGTGAAGATGCCTTTGTTCTGCGGGCCACTTGCCCTGAATACATTTTCCTGCCATGTGTGCTCCCCAGGCGTAGTCCGATGCATCTGTTGTCAGTGTTTGCCTGGCTATGGGTTGAGTGAAAGGCTGTCCCTTGTTGAGGTGACAAGCTTGAGCCCACCATCGAAACTCCTGTTGAAGGCAAGGAATTAGTGGTATAACTGTTTCCAAAGTTTGACAGTGTTGATACCAGACCCACTTTAGGTACCATTGTAGATGTTCATCGTGTTACCCTGCTGCAGTCATCACACTTGGGTTATCCTGTCGTCAGGCTGTCCCGCAGTCGGCCGGAATTCCAAAGTCTTGGTCCGGCGTCAATTGCTGTCGCTTCTTCCCTGATGTCAGTGCGCCAGGGGTATATATATTGCATCCGACGCCATTTTCTTCAGTCTTTCTTGCCACGCGGTGCCCGAAGCCGAAGCAGTTCGTAAGTGCCGGTTGGCCGACACCTGAGATTTTCGAAGTCGAATTTCCGATCCAAAGTCTTCAATAAAGCTAAGTACTCCGTTGGGGAAACTTTTCTTGCCTCAGACCGATGTCAGAAAAAGTTAACAATTGTATTTCTTGTGGGAAGCAAATACCGCATAAGGATTTTCATTCTTACTGCATACCTTGCCTAGGCCCAGACCACGACGTCACTGGTTGTCGTTTTTGTGCTAGGTTTAATAAGCGTACTATAAAAAGATGCTTTGATTTTGCACGACACTCCTTCGGTAGAAAATTTAACTACACAATGCCGTCGGAGCAACCGACTACCGGCGTGCACAAAAAATGCAAGGATAAGGACAGGCAGCCTAGACCCAAGCCAGACTCCGAGGCCTCGGCTGGACCGGTCTCCGGTTCACCGGTCTTCAGTGAGGCTCCGACGCAACTCCTGACTACCGCAGATTTGGAACCAGAGACCGCTTCGGAGACTTTGGCGGAGAGTGCCAGGCCGATGCAGCCATTTTGTTTAGCCTCTACCAACGACACTGCAGAAAGAGATGTCGGTGCTGCAGAAACGCCTTTGGTTTCTGAAGGCGTTTTCATACAGACGCTCACCATAAAAACGTATCCTAAGCTTAAGACTCCTACTAAACCTAAAAAGACTGCACTTCAATCTCCAGTTCAAGGCCCCATGCCTAAGAAACAGATGCTCAAAATGGCTGGAGATTTGATCTCTTTAATCAGGGGTTCCCAACCCCCACCCGACAAAAGGCCTAGACAAGAGAAAGATTATGCCTCCTCTGATAAGTGTCTATTTCCTCAGGCTCCTCTGAAGACCAAGATTTCTCCTTCTCCCCTTATGAAGATTGTGATGCTGAGGATTCTATTCCCTCAGCTTCTCCTCCTGAAGACCACTCCTTTGGGGAAACTTTACACACTGAGGGAACATTTTCACTGGGAACGTCAGGACTACTCTGACTCAAAAGGCTCAGTTTTTTACTCCCCCAGCACAGACCACTTGCCATCCCCCCAGTTTTAGACATTGTGGATGATGTTTACTTAGAATCCAGTTTGAACCCAGATTCTCTGCCTCCTGCTCCAGCCAAACCTGACGGATACTATAGAGTGCCTGATTCCCACAAATTCCTTTATAAAAGCCCTGTTGCTGATCCAGAGACTATCTCCCAGGGTCCCAAAGGGGCTAAGGCTTCTATGGCAAAAAATCATGTACACTCTGAAAGGGACTCCAGAGCACTAGACAGGTGGGGGAAAAAGGTTTACACCTCAGCCACTCTAGCTATGAGGGCACTAGATTGCCAATTTCACATGCTAAAATATCAGCAATTTCTAATGTCTCAGTTAAAACAAAAAATGAGCACACTCCCTCAACAGTCTGAATTGAAAGAAATGCAGGATCTGTTGCATGCAACTGAACAGATGGGCAAATATACTTTACAATGTGGGTTTGATTCTTTGGAGGCTTCCTGCAGAGCAGCTATCACTGGGTCTGTTATACGTAGGCATGCTTGGTTAAAGGAACAAACTCTGCCTGATCATGTTAAAGCAAAGCTTCTAGATGCTCCCTTACAGCAGGATGTTCTTTTTGGAGTTAAAGCAGAACAAGTCTTAAAGAAAATGGAGGATAAGGCAAAAATCTATGCAGACTGTCAAAGATTTTCTATAGGTACAGCCCCCTCGCTTCAGCAGAAATTGGCCAACAAAAAATTGGTCCTTTCCAGCTACTGACAGACCACAGAGGGGTAAATACAGACGTCCAAGAGGCAGAGAACAACCACAAGCCCAGTACAAACCTCGACAATGGAGCACTGCAACACAGAAGGGAGGAGAAGACAGGTCCAAACTACCAGAAGGCAAACTCAATGACTTGCACCTCATCTGGCCAAGCAACACTCTCTTGGCAGCCCCCTTGGGACGAAAACTCGCACTTTTTTCAGACAACTGGCACATTGTCACAAAGGACAAATGGGTCCTAGACATAATTTCACGAGGGTACAGATCCCATTTTCACACCTTGCCAATGAAAAGAGGAATGTCAAACCTGCCACAAAATCATTGGGCAGAGGCACAAAAACAAATTGCAGCTCTCATGGACATGAGAGCCATTCAACTGGTACCTACACGAGAGCAAGGCCAAGGATTTTACTCGACTCTTTCTAGTTCCCAGAAAGGACGATGCCTGGAGACCAATTCTGGACCTTTCAATTCTAAACACCTTCTTACAAGTACCCAAATTCAAGATGCTAACACTACAGCAGCTTCTTCCCATGTTGGCATACCTGCATATCCCTGTCAGACAAAGTTGCAGAAGATACCTCCGTTTCATTGCAGGTTCAACCCATTACCAATTCTCTGCACTGCCCTTTGGCTTATCTACTGCGCCCAGGGTCTTCACAAAATGCCTGGCACCAGTAATTGCATACTGCAGACAAAGAGGAATTCAAATATACCCATACCTGGACGACTGCCTCATCCAAGCAGAAAGCAAGGACATTCTCTTACATCTGGCTTTTGTAAAACATCTAAGTTGCCTGGGGTACACAGTAAATGAAAAGAAATCAAAACTAGTACCCTCACAAAATGACATTCCTGGGTGCCATCTTGAATACAACGGCCCAGAAGGCTTATCTGACGCCAGACAAACTACAACTGACTCTATTTCAAAACAATGGCAACAAAGACCCAACTACCTGCCAGAAAAAATCTGCAGGCCTTGGGGCTTCATGGCATCTTGCATACTACTAATACCATTTGCAAAGCTGCATATGAGGAAATTACAGTGGTACCTAAAAAGCGTATGGTCTCAACACAGCCACAGCTTGGACACACTGATATCTCTTATTCCCTGCCTACAACAGGAGTTTCTATGGTGGTCACAGGCATGTCACCTCAACAAGGGTCAGCCTTTCACCTTGCCCCCAGCCAGGCAAACTATGACAACAGATGCATCGGACTACGCCTGGGCAGCACACATGGCATGACAGTGCGTTCAAGGCGTATGGACTGCAGATCAAAGGAATCTGCACATCAATCAAAAAGAGATGCTAGCTGTACAGAATGCTCTGACAGCCTTCAAGAATCTGTTACATCCAGGACAACTTACAATAAGGACGGACAACACCACAGTAATGTGGTACATAAACAAGGGGGTACACACTCCTACCCTCTATGCAGCCAAGCAATGACCTTGTGGAACACAGTTCTGGCTTACCAAGTTCAGTTACAAGCTCAATTCCTGCCAGGAAAAAAGAACACATTGGCAGACTACCTCAACAGAAACATCATGGATCCCCACGAGTGGAAACTGGATCCACAAGTGTTTGCAATAACTCAAAAATGGGGCCTTCCAGACATAGACCTGTTTGCCAGTCCTCAAAACTATCAGCTAACAAAATTTTGTACAAGGACACTTCACCATCAAGCTTGGAAAGTGGACGCACTCTCATTCAGTTGGAAAAACCTGACAGTATATGCCTTCCCTCCATTGCCTCTCCTCACAAAGGTGCTTCTGAAAGTCAGAAAGGAGAGACCACGACTGATGCTCATAGCCCCAGACTGGCCACGCCAGCACTGGTACCCACTATTGAGGAATATGGCCCAGGGCCCACCTTGGATTTTACCAAAAATTGCCCATTTGCTCACGAAGCAAAACAATCAGATTCTTCACAGCCAGCTCAAAACCTTAAATCTGGCTGCATGGCAGATCACCTAAGCATCCAGCCAGCTCCTCTTTCCCAAGCAGTTATGGATGTTATTCTGGAAGCTAGGAGGCCCAGCACCAGGAAGGCCTACTCGGACAAATGGAAAAGGTTTTGCGCCTGGAACCAAGCTGAAGGCCAAAACACACTTCAGCCTCACATGCCTCAGATTCTACAGTATTTAACTGAGATGTTGCACAAAGGACTTTCTTTTTCTTCCATTAAAATCCATGCATCAGCTATTTCAGCCCACTACAACGCTGATCCACCCTTATTTTCACATCCACTTCTAAGGCAGTTCCTCAGAGGGGCAAAAAACATTAGGCCCCCCATGAGAGCACCTACTCCAATATGGGACCTCAATTTTGTTCTGGAAAAACTTACGCTACCTCCCTTTGAACCAGCTTTCTCTGCAGATCTACAGTTTCTATCATGGAAGACTGCCCTGTTGCTAGCAATAACTTCAGCTAGAAGAGTCTCAAGAGCTGCAGGCACTAATGGCAGTGGAACCTTTCCTCATTTTCCATCAAGACAGAGTTTCTCTACGAACTAATCCTTCCTTCATGCCTAAGGTGGTTTCCAATGTGGCTTTAAATCGAACCATCCACTTACCCACCTTCTTCCCAAATCCGCAGAACAAAGGAGAAAGACTCCTGCATTCCTTGGACATTTACAGGCAACTTCGTTACTACTTGGATAAAACTAAGGTTTTCAGAAAATCTGACCAGCTCTTTGTATCCTATGCTACAGCTTCACAAGGGAAGGCTATAGCAAACAAACCATTTCCAAATGGATAGGACATTGCATTCGTTTTTGCTATACCAATCATGGAAAACCAGTTCCTGCTACCATTAGGCCCCACTCTACCAGGGCAACAGCTACATCTACAGCCTTCCACAGGGGAGGTTCCAACCAAGGAGATTTTGGAAGTTGCAACTTTGAGTTCAGTACACACCTTTACCAAACACCATCACTTACCACTTTACTCTAAGACTGGAGCTGGCTTCGCCACTGCAGTTCTGCAGGACCTTCTAGCCTCCTCTAACCCTCTGACTCCTCCACCCATCCTTAGCTTTGGGGTTCTACCCAAGTGTGATGACTGCAGCAGGGTAACACGATGAACATAGTACAGTTTTGTACCTACCATAAATGTAGATGTTAGAGTGTACACCCTGCTGCAGTCCAGGTTACCCTCCTTCCATCCCCTCTGATCTAACTGGCTAAATCTCTACAATACCTTCCTGATGTATTTGCTTATAGCTGGAGGGATTTTGTGTTTGTGCAAAAGTTGCTTAATTTGGTACTAATTACTGACCACCTTTTTGGGGGCACCTTACATCTTGGGCAAGAAAAACTGAAGAAAATGGCATCTGATGCAATATATATATACCCCTGGCGCACTGACGTCAGGGAAGATGCGACAGCAACCGACGCCAGACCAAGAGTTTGGAATTCCGGCCGACTGTGGGACTGCCTGAAGACAAGATAACCAAAGTGTGATGACTGCAGCAAGGTGTACACTCTAACATCTACATTAATGGTAGGTAAAAAACTGTACTTTTCCTCATGCAGTCTGGCATATGGAATTAGTATGCAAGATGCCATGTAACCCAAGGCCTGCAGAATTTTTCTTGCAGGGAGTTGGGTTCTTGTTGCCATCAATTGAAAATATTGAGTCAGTTGTCCTTGCTTGTCCTGGCGTGAGATAAGCCATCTGGGCCGTTGTATTCAAGCTGGCACCCAGGAATATTCTCTTGTGAGGGCACTAGTTTTGATTTCTTTTCATTTACTGTGTGCCCTAGGCAACTTACTTTTTTACAAACGCCAGATGCTTTAGAAGAATGTCCTTGCTCTCTGCTTGAATCAGGCAGTCGTCCAGGTACAGATAAATTTGAATTCCTTTCTGTCTGCAAAATGCAATTACTGGTGCCAGGCACTTTGTGAAGACCCTGGGCGCAGTAGATAAGCCAAAGGGCAGTGCAGAGAATTGGTAGTGCATTGAACCAATTATGAATCTGAGGTATCTTCTGCAGTTTTGTCCAATAGGGACATGCATGTATGCCTCCTTGAGGTCCAAGGTTACGAGCCAAGCTTTCTTGCCCAGCATGGGAAGAAGCTGCTGTAGTGTCAACATTTTGAATTTCGGAACATCCAGTTAAGTGTTTAGAGAAGAAAGTTCCAGAATGGGCCTCCAGGCTTTGTCCTTTCTGGGAACCCTTGCTCCTGTGGTGGTACCTTTTGAATAGCTCATGTCCATGAGTGCTGTAATTTTGTTTTTGAGCCTCTGCCCATTGATTTGGTGGCAGATTTGGCATTCATTTTAACCTTGGCAGAATGTGAAAGTGGAACCAGTATGTTGAGAACCCATTTGTCCTTGGTGATCATATGCCAATTGTGATAGAAAAGTGCCAGTTTTCCTCCCAAGGGGGCTGCCAAGAGAACTGTTTGGCAGCTGTAGTGGGAAGTCATTGGGGCTGTTTTTTATATGGTTGGGGCCTGTCTTCCCCTTCTTTCTGGCCTGATGCACCCCGTTGTCGAGGCCTGTAAGGACCTTGTGGTTGACCTCTACCTCTTGACGTCTGTATCTGCCCCTTTTGAGGTCTGTCTGTAACTGGAAAGGACCAATTCTTTGTTGGCCAATTTCTGCTAAATCGAGGAGGCTGAACCTGTAAGAAATCCTTCACCATTTGCTAGATTTTGCCTTATCTTCCATTTTCTTTAATACCTCTTCTGCCTTAACTCCAAATAACACATCCTGCTGCAAAGGTGCATCCAATAGTTTTGCTTTAACATGATCTGGTAACATATGTTCTTTTAACCAAACATGTCTTCTAATGACAGAACCTGTACCTGCTGCCTCTACAGGAGGCCTCTAAAGAATCAAAACCACATTGCAAAGTATGTTTTCCCACTTGTTCAGCTGTATGCAATAAATCCTGCATTTCCTTAAAATTAGGAGGATCTGATTCTGGAAGCATTTTTTGTTTCAATTGAGACATCAAAAATTGCTGATATTTTAGCATGTGAAACTGGCAATTTAAGGCCCTCATTGCTAAAGTTGCAGATGTATATACTTTCTTCCCCATCTGTCTAATGCTCTGAAATCTGTCAGAGGGAACTGGATTCTTTGCTGATGAGGCCTTAACCCCTTTGGGTCCCTGAGAAATAGTTTCAGGGTCAGCAACAGGGCTTTTATAAAGAAATTTGTGAGAGTCAGGGACTCTGTAGTATCTGTCCGGCTTAACTGGGGCTGAAGGTAAAGAATCAGGATTTAAGCTGGATTCCATATACACCATCCACAATATCTAACACTGGCGGAATAGCAAGGGGTCTGTGAGGTAATAAAATGAAGTCTCTGAGCCTTTTCTTGGATTCTGAGTAATCCTGGCCTTCCCAATGGAAATGCTCCCTCATGATATGTAAGGTTTCCCCAAAGGAGTAGTCCTCAGGCGTAGAGGCTGAAGGAATTGATTCCTCAGCATCAGAATCTTCACAAGGGGGTAAGGAGTATCCTGGGTCTAAGGATGAGTCTGAAGAGATGGATACCTGGTCGGATGAGTCATAGTCTGCATCCTGTCTAGGCCTTTTATCAGGAGGGGGATGGGGACCCCCTGATCAGTGATTAGGTCTTCGGCCATTTTGAGCATTTGTTTCTTGGGCATGGAGGCCTGTCCTGGAGAATGCTGTATTTGTTTTTGTTTTTAAAGGAGGTTTAGACTTAGCAGAAGATTTAATGCTTAACTGAGTAGGTCTGAAAACACCCTCTGAAGCTACAGGTTGTTCAGCTACTCCGGATCCCTCTGTAGGGTTAGGTTCGGTAGGCTGAAAATCTTGTGCGTCCGAAGGCCCAGCCATCTCCATGTGGGAGTCGGAGGCGGCCTGTGGTTCTAAAGAAGCGGTCGTCAGGGGCTGCAAAGGTGCCTCACTGAAAACCGGAGAACCGGCGACTGGCCTAGAAGAGGCTTTGTCAGTTTTGGGCCTCTGATGCCTATCCTTGTCTTTGCGCTTTTTATGTATGCCAGTCTTCGGAAGTTCCGACGGCATGTTGTAATTGAATTTTCTGCCAAAGTAATGTCGGGCAAACTCAAACCGATGTTTAATAGTGCGCTTGTTAAATGTAGCACAAAACCGACGAGCAGTGACGTCGTGGTCTTGGCCTAGGCATGGAATACAATAAGAATGGAAATCCATGAGGTATTTGCTTCCCACAAGAAATACAGTTAACTTTTACTGACATCGGTCTGAGGCAAGAAAAAGTTTCCCCAACGGGGTACTTAGCTTTGTAGAAGACTCCGGTTCTGGATTCGGCATGAAAGTCTCAGGAGTAGGCCGACAGGCACTTGCGAACTGCTTTTTCTTCGGGCACCGCGCAGCAAGAAAGACTGAAGAAAATGGTGTCGGCTGCATCTTATATACCCCTGTTGCAGTGACGTCAGGAAGGAGGCGACAGCAACCGACGCCGGACTATGACTTTGGAACTCAGGCCGACTGGGGAGAACCGCCTGACGGCCGAATAACCCAAGTGTAATGACTGCAGCAGTGTAACACTAACCTCTTTTTTTATTGCTTTAAACCGATGTCAGTAAAAGTTAATAATTTTATTTCTTGTAGAAAGCAAGTACCTCGTAAAGATTTTAATTCGTACTGCATACCTTGCTTAGGCCCTGACCACAACGTACCTCACTGTCTGTTTTGTGCCTTATTTAAACAATGAACTATTCATCTGTTTACGCTTCTAAATATTTTGGTACTCTGTTCAATTATCCAGCTATGGCTTTGGTAAGCCGCCAGACTACCGACATTCCGAAAATACGCCAAGATAGACGGACCATATAGGTCCAAAGCTGCCAACGACGCTTCTAAGCTAGTCGCCAGTTCGCCGGTACTCAGTGAGGCGCTTTCGCAGCCCCTGATACCTGCTACTTCAGATTCACAGGCCTTTACTGAGACCCATTCAGAGTCCGGTATGCTGCGAGATGCTTCAACTGTGGAACCTGCGTATGTCTCTACCTTGGATGGGTCCAGAGCCGGTGTGCAGGCACCAGCTTCGGAGGGTGTATTCAGGCCTACTGACCTGCATATTAAACCAACGCCATCTTCTTCAAGGCCTAAAACTCGTTCCATGCCTAGAAAACCAATGCCCAGACTGCATGGTCAGGCCCCAATGCCTAAAAAACAATTGAGAAGAATGGCTGAAGACCTTATTACTCTAATCAGGGGAAGCCACCCTTCCCCCTTCTAAGAGACCTAGGACTGAGTTTGCTTATGATTCTTCTGATCAGGACTCTGAAATTTGTTTCCTCTGACCAGGATTTACACTTGTCTACCTGTGAGGATTCTGATGCAGAGGACTCTATTCCCTCTGCTTCTCCTCCAGAGGATTTCTCTTCTGGTGTAACCTTGCATACTCTTAGGGAGCATTTTCGCTGGGAAAGCCAGGATTACTCTGACTCTAAAAAGAGGCTTAGGGATTTCTTACTCCTGCCCCAACACAGGCCTTTAGCTATACCCCCTGTACTGGACATTGATGCCTTTTCGGAATCTAACTTGGCCCCTGACTCTACCTCCTGCTCCCAGAAAACCTGATAGATATTACAGGGTTCTTAACTCACAAGTTCCTCTAAAAATCCTACTGCGGATCCTGAGACAATTTCACAGGGACCCAAGGGCATTAAGGCTACTACTGCCAAAAATCCTACCACCTCTGATAGAGATTCCAGGGCACTGGATAGATTGGGTAAGAAGGTATACACTTCTGCAACCTTGGCCATTAGGCCTTAAACTGCCAGTTTCATATGTTAAAGTATCAGTAGCGTATTACTGGGTTGCTTAAACAGAAAATGATTTCTGACTGTGCTGAAAATAAAGATTTACAGGATTTAATGCATTCTGCTGAACAAGTTGGAGAACATACTTTGCATTGTGGTTTTGATTCACTAGAGGCATCTTGCAGGGCTGCTGTCATTGGGTCTGTACTTAGAAGGCATGCTTGGCTTAAGGAGCAATCCTTGCCAGATCATGTTAAAGCTAAATTGCTGGATGCTCCCTTAAACCAAGACCGCCTGTTAGACAAAGCAGAAGTACTTAAAAAGATGGAGGAAAAAGCTAAATCTATGCAAACTGTTAAAGATTTCCTGCAAGTACAGCCTCCCAGATTTAGTAGGCATTGGCCCTCTAAAAAATGTGTCCTTTCCTGTCTCTTCCAGGCCTTCAGTCCAAACCCAGAACCAGCAAAACTCACAGGCTTCAGTCCCAAGGTACTCACAGGACTAAGCAGTGGGGGGGGGGGGGCTCCCACCTCCAAGGCAGGGAGTGGTAAGTCCCCCCCCCCCATGGTAAACTGTCTCAATGACTTAACTTTATATCTTCCAAGCCCTGCACAACTGACTGGTCCTTTAGGGGGGAAAGATTGCCCGGCAGGCAAAAAATTTGGAACTCATTACCCAGGACAAATGGGTTTTAAATGTAGTTTCTAAAGGATACAGATTCCACTTTCACTCCTTACTAACCCCAAACAGTTGGCCAGATCTACCCCCAAATCAGTGGGCAGAGGCTCAAAAGCAAGTTCTCTCCTCAAGCATCAGGGCTATTCAACCTGTTCCAGAAGAGTAAAGGGGACAAGGATTCTACTCAAGACTTTTCCTGGTGTCCAGAAAAGGCAACTCTTGGCGTCCTATCCTGGTCCTCTCTATCCTTAACACATTTTTGGTGATCCCAAAATTCAAGATGCTAACTCTCTTCACCAGCTGTTTCCTGTGCTAGGCAAGGATGCCTGGTTGGTAACACTGGATTTAAAGGAAGCCTACCTGCACATCCCAATAAGGGAATCTTGCAGAAGATACCTACGCTTCAAAGCAGGCTACATGCACTGTCAGTTCTCTGCATTGCCCTTTGGCTTATCTACTGCGCCCAGGGTATTCACAAAGTTGCCTAGCTCCAGTCATTTCATTTTGCAGGCAAAGAAATATACAAATATATCCATACCTGGACAGTTGTCTAGTTCAGGCAGAAAGCCAGGACATACTATTGAATCATCTGTCATTTGTACAGAAATTGTTAACTTCTCTGGGGTACACCATAAAGGAAAAGAAATTGCATCTTGTATCCTGCCAACTAATTGTATTCCTAGGAGCAAGTTTGAACACAACTTTCCAGATGGCCTTTCTCACACCAGAAAAACGAGTTCATTTGACAGTCTACTTAAAACTACTGGCCACAAAGACCCAGCTATCTGCAAGGAAAATACTGCAAGCCCTGGGGTTCATGGCCTCCTGCATTCTCCTAATTCCATATGAGGAAACTACAATGGTATCTAAAAAGCCTATGGTGTCAACATTCTCAGGATCTCTAGAAGCAATGACTTCTATCATACCTTGTCTACAGATAGAGTTCCTTTTTTGGGCAAAGGCCTGTCACCAAAACAAGGGAATGCCATTCACTCTACCCCCTGCCGCCCAAACCCTAACAGACTCATCAGACTATGCATGGGGGGCTCACTTGGCAGGGAAGTGCATTCAGGGCAAATGGAACCCAAGTCAAATGCACCTGCAATAGCAATCAAAAAGAAATGTTAGCTGTACAGAATGCTCTGACAGCCTTCAAGGACCACATTCTTCCAGGGCAATTAATGCTAAAGACAGACAACACCACTTTTATGGGGTATATAAGCAGGGGGGGAGAACCCACTTAGACCCTCTCTGCAGACTAACCTTGGCTTTGTGGAACACAGCCTTGAGCTACCAAGTACACCTACAGGCTCATTTCCTGCCAGGAAAGCTAAATACACTGGCAGACGAACTAAGAAATCTCATGGACCCACACGAGTGGAAACTGGAACCAAAGATGTTCAGCATGTTGAGAAACAAATGGGGAGCCCAGATGTAGACCAGTTTGACTCCCCCCCAGAACTACCAATTAGAAAAATTCTGCACAAGGACTCCCCACAAACAAGCTTGGAAAGTAGATGCCCTAGCTTGGAAAGTGGATGCCCTGTCCTTCACCTGGAAAAATCTATCAGTTTATGCCTTTCCCTTTCTGCCTCTCCCCTCCAAGGTACTACTAAAGATCAAACAGGACAAACCAATGACGATAAGGGCAAAAGCCATGGTTCGCAGAGAGCTTACAAAGCATCAAAGGTATCTCATTGTGAAAGGTATCTGTCAGGAGAAGGGTACAAAAAATTTCCACAGCATTGGATATACCATGAAATACAGTGAAGACTGTCATCAAAAAGTGGTGAAAATAAGGGACAGCAGTGACGTTGAAAAGAACTGGACATCAATCCAAAATTAATGAAAAGACGGGATGAAAACTTGTCAGGGAGGCTGCCAAGAGACCTACAGCAACACAGAATGACCTGCAGGAATTTCTGGCAAGTACTGGTTATGAACTACATGACGACTATCTCTGGTATTCTCCATATGTCTTGACTATGGGGTAGGGTTGCAAGACAGAAGCCTTTTGTTATGGAAAAACATCCAGGCCCAGCTAAAATTTGCAAAACAATATATAGTCTCTCAAAAGCATGTGGGAAAATGTTATGGTCTGAGACCAAGGTTGAACTTTTGGGCACAATTCCAAAAGGTACATGTTCTTAGTGTTTCACTGTTGCAGTCATTACACTTGGGTTATCCTGCTGGCAGGCTACCCTCAGTCAGCCTGAATTCCAAAGTCTAGGTCCGGCATTGGTTGCTGTCGCCTCTTCCCTGACGTCAGTGCGTTAGGGGTATAAAAGATGCAGCAGACACCATTTTCTTCAGTCTTTCTTGCTGCACGGTGCCCGAAGCATAAGCAGTTCGCAAGTGCCAGTCGGCAGACTCCTGAGATTTTCATTAGAATTTCAGACGTTGGGGAAAGTTTTTTCTTGCTCCAGACCACTGTCAGAAAAAATTAATTGTATTTCTTGTGGAAGCAAATACCTCATAAGGACTTTCATTCTTACTGTATTCTTTGCCTAGGGGTTGACCACGACATTGCTATTTGTCTGTTTTGTGCTACATTTAACCAACGAACTAAGCGTCGGTACGATTTTGCATTACACTATTTTAGCAGAAGATTTAATTGTACGATGTTGTCAGATACCCATCCGACTACCGGAATTCACAAGAAACGAAAAGAGGACGGGCATCCGAGGTCCAAAACCGACTAGGCTTCTAAGCCATTCGCCAGTTCAGTGGGGTGCCTTCGCAGCCCCTGACACCCGCTACTTTAGACCCACAGGCCGCTACCGACTCCCACATGGAGTCGACTAGGCCGCTGGAAGCTCAAGGTATTGGACCTTCGGAGACTATTCCCTCAGATGGGTCCGGAGCCGCTGAGCAGGCATCGGCTTCTGGGGATGTTTTCAGACCTACTCAATTATACATTAAAATGACTTTTGCTTCAAAGGCAAAGACTAAAGCACCTTTAAAGACAAAGAAACAAATACAACAGCCTCATGGACAGGCCTCCATGCCCAAAAAACAGATGCTCAAAATGGCCGAAGACTTAATTACTTTGATCAGGGGTTCATAGGTTCATAGATTAGTACTAAGCTAACTGCCCTTGTGAGCCATTTTAAGCTTAGCCAATTATCCCTTTTGAGACTCAAACCCTGCACCTTGTGTTTGTAAGGCAAACACCTTAACCATTAGGCCACCCTCCCAACCCGTTCCCATCCCTCATCTAATAAAAGGCCTAGGCAAGAGACAGAATATGAATCTTCAGGTCAGGTTTCCATTTCATCTGATTCCTCTTCTGATCAGGAATACTCTCTTCCTCCCTATGAGGATTTTGATGCTGAAGAATCTATCCCTTCAGCCTCTCCTCCTGAGGATTACTCTTTTCGGAAAACCTTGCATACCATGAGGGAGAATTTTCACTGGGAGAGCCAAGATTTTTCAGAATCTAAGAAAAGGCTCAGACTTCCTTTTACTTCCCCAACACAGTCCCCTAGCTATTCCACCTGTTAGACATTGTAGATGTATTTTCAGAGTCCAGTATGACCCCTGACTCCTTACCTCCAGTACCTGCTAAGCCAGACAGGTACTACAGGGTTCCTGACTCTCATAAATTCCTTTTCAAAAACCCTGCTGCTAACCCAGAAACTATCTGAGTCCCAAAGGGATCCAGGCTTCCGCTGCAAAAAACCCTACTCCCCCAGACAGGGATTCTAGGGCATTGGACAGATGGGGAAAAAGATTTACACTTCTGCTACCTTGCTATAAGGGCTTTAAGTTGTCAGTTTCATATGCTCAATTATCAGCGATATATTATGTCACTGCTTAAACAGAAAATGTTGATAAATTCTGAATGTGCTGAAAACAAATGCAGGATTTATTCCATGCAGCTGAACAAGCTGGAAAGCATACTTTGCAATGTGGTTTTGATTCTTTGGAGGCCTCCTGCAGGGCCGCTGTTACGGGTTCTGTCATCAGGAGGCATGCTTGGTTAAAGGAACAAAATCTGCCTGATCATGTCAAAGCAAAATTATTAGATGCTCCATTACAGCATGATACCTTGTTTGGTGTTAAAGCAGAAGAGTTGTTAAAGAAAATGAGGGCAAAGCTAAATCTATGCAAATGGTCAAGTATTTCTTACAGGTACAGCCTCCTAGATTTAGCAGACACTGGCCTACAAAGAATTGGTCCTTTCCAGTGTCAGACCACAAAGGGGCAGATAGACTCCCAAGAGGCAGATCCCAGCCTCAAGGTTCATACATGTCTAAAAGTGGGGTGCTTCTACCTCCAAAAGTGGAGAAGACAAATCTCAGCCATACAGGAAACAGTCCCAATGACTTCCCCCCTGCCTGCACCAAGCACTTACCTTCTGGCAGCACCTTTAGTGGGAAAACTAGCACTTTTTCTCAAAATTGGCACATAACCCAGGACAAATGGGTCCTAGACAGTGTCACAAGGCTACAAGTTTCACTTCCATACCCTGCCAAGGACAAACGGTTGGCCAGACCTGCCAAAACATCAGTTGGCAGAGGCACAAAAGCAAGTCTCATCCCTCATGGACATGAGGGCCATTCAACAAGTACCAGAGCAAGAGCTGGGACAAGGATTTTATTCAAGACTTTTCTTGGTACCAAGAAAGGACAACAACTGGAGACCAATACTGGACCGATCTATTCTAAACACATTTCTGGATATACCAAAATTCAAAATATTGACTCTACAGCAAGTTCTGCCCATGCTGGGCAGGAAGGCTTGGCTTGTGACTTTAGACCTGAACGAGGCATACCTGCATGTCCCAATCAGACAAACATGCAGAAGATACCTCAGATTCAAAGCTGGATCAATGCACTACCAATTCTCTGCACTGCCCTTTGGCTTATCTACTGCGCCCAGGGTCTTCACATAGTGCCTGGCGCCAGTAATTGCATTCTGCAGACAGAGGAATACAGATACATCCTTACTTGGACGACTGCCTCGTTCAAGCAGAGAACAAGGACATTCTACTACAGCATGTGGCGTTTGTAAAGATATTTAGGACAGGCCTAGGGTACACAGTCAACAAAAAGAAATCAAAACTAGTACCCTCTCAGGAGATAATATTCATGGGTGCAAGCTTAAATACAACCGCCCAGATGGCTTATCTCACGTCAGACAATTGACTGCCTATTTCAACTTGTTGACAACAAAGTCACAGTTATCTGCAAGAAAAATTCTGCAGGCTTTGGGCTTCATGGTATCCTGCATTCTACTAATTCCATATGCGAGACTGCAATGGTACCTAAAAAGTGTTTGGACTCAACATTGCCACAGTCTGGAAACAATTGCCCTCATTCCCTGCCTGCAGCAGGAGTTTCGATGGCGGGCGAAGGCTTGTCACCAGAACAAGGGGCAGCCATTCACTTTACCCCCAGCCAGGCAGACATTAACAGATGCATCAGATTATGCCTGGGGGGGGGGGGGGGCACATCGCAGGAAGGTGTATTCAAGGCACATGGTCCGCAAAGCAAATGCATCTACATATCAATCAAAAAGAGATGCTAGCTGTTCAGAATGCCCTGACAGCCTTCAAGGACCTACTTCATCCAGGACAACTACTGATGACACCACGGCCATGTGGTATATAAGCAAGCAGGGAGGCACTCATTCTTACCTCCTTTGCAGACTAGCCATGACTTTGTGGGACACAGCATTGACTTAAGTACATCTGCAGGCACAGTTCCTGCCAGGAAAGATAAATACTCTGGCAGACGAACTAAGTAGAAACCTCATGGATCCCCACAAGTGGAAATTGGATCCACAACTCTTCAGCATGATAACAAGGAAATGGGGATGCCCGGAGATAGATCGGTTTGCCTCTCCTCACAACTACCAACTAAAAAGATTCTGCACAAGGACATATCACAGACAAGCATGGAAAGTGGATGCCCTATCTTTCAGCTGGAAAAGCTTAGCAGTATATGCCTTTCCTCCACTGCTTATCCTCCCCAAGGTACTCCTAAAGGTCAGACAAGAGAAGCCAAAGATGATGCTGATTACCCCAGACTGGCTCCGCCAGTACTGGTATCCAATCCTAAGGAACTTGTCTCAATGCCCGGCTTGGACCTTGCCTCAAATACCTCATCTACTATCCCAACAAATCTATCAGATCCTGCACAGCCAGCTAAAGACCTTAAATCTGGCAGCATGGCGGATAATGTAGTCCTACAAAATGCGCCTCACTAAAGCTGTGATGGATGTAATTTTGGAAGCCAGAAGGCCTAGTACCACAAAATCTTACGCTGGAAAATGGAAGAGATTCAGTGCTTGGAACCAGGCACAAGGAATTGACACAGCTGTACCAAATATTCCTCAGATTTTGCATTACTTAACTGAGATGCTGGACAAAGGCCTATCCTTTTCATCAATTAAAATTCATGCCTCTGCCATTTCGGCTCATTACAGTACAGAGCCACCAATCTTTTCTCATCCTTTAAGGCAGTACCTCAGAGGAGCCAAACACTTAAGGCCTCCAAGGAGATCACCAATACCTGCATGGCACCTCAATTATCTCTTGGAAAAACTCACCCTGCCTCCTTTTGAGCCAGCCGCTACAGCTGATGTAAAGTTTTTATCTTGGAAAACAGCTCTGCTCCTAGCAGTAACTTCTGTAAGACGAGTCGCAGAGCTACAGGCACTCACGGCTGTGGAACTTATCATTTTTTATCCAGACAGGGTTTCTCCGAGGACAAACCCGACATTTATGCCTAAGGTAGTGTCCAGTGTGGCCCTTAACCAAGCTATTCATCTGCCTACTTTTTATCCAAACCCACTGAATAAGGAGGAGAGATCTGCATTCTTTGGACATAAACAGACAACTACGTTTCTACTTGAACAGAACCAAAGTTTTCAGAAAGACAGAGCAACTACTAGTGGCATATGCTACAGGATCACAAGGAAAGGCTATCTCGAAGCAGACTATTTCTAAGTGGATAGGCCACTGCATTCGTTTCTGCTATTCACAACATGGCAAGCCAGTGCCTAAAGGCATTAGGCCACATTCAACCAGAGCAGCAGCCACTTCAGCAGCCTTCCTCAGGGGAGTACCAACCAAAGATATTTTAGAGGCTACTACCTGGAGTTCAGTGCACACCTTTACAAAGCACGATCATTTACCACTCTACTCTAAATCCAGGGCAGGCTTTGCCACTGCAGTTCTGCAGGGTCTCATAGCCGCTCCTAATGCTATATTAGCTCCAGCCTCCCAACTATAGCTTTGGGATTCAACCCAAGTGTAATGACTGCAACAGTGAAACACGAAGAACATAGTACAGTTGCGTACACTTACCATAAACGTAGATGTTAGAGTGTATTCACTGTTGCAGTTCAGGTTACCCACCCACCATCCCCGATTTCTTTGCTGGAACGTATCTGTACTTCTCTAATCTATACAACCTATGTGGTGCATTTGCTTGTAGATGAAGGTATAATATATTTTGGTGCATGCATGTTTTATTGGCATATTTTTTAGCCTACCCTTTTGGGGGCACCTGACATCTGGGGCAAGAAAAACTGAAGAAAATGGCGTCTGCAGCATCTTTTATACCCCTGACGCACTGACGGGGAAGAGGCGACAGCAACCGACGCCGGACCTAGACTTTGGAATTCAGACCGACAGAGTAGCCTGCCAGCAGGATAACTCCAGTGTAATGACTGCAACAGTGAATACACTCTAACATCTACATTTATGGTAAGTGTACACAACTGTGCTATTTGGCGCAAAAACACTTTGCATCACCAAAAGAAAATCATCCTCACGGTAAAGCATGGGTAGTGGCAGTATCATGCTTTGGGGTTGCTTTTCTTCAGCTGGAACTGGGGCTTTAGTCAAGGTGGAGGGAATTATGAGCAGTTAAATACCAGTCACTTTTGGCCCAAAACCTTCAAACGTCTGCTAGAAAGATGAATTTCACCTTTCAACATGACAGTGATCCCCAAGCATACATCCAAATCAAAAGAAATGGCTTCACTAGAAGAAAATTAAAGTTTTGGAATGGCCCAGCCAGAGCCCAGACCTAAATCCAATAGAAAGTCTGTAGGGTGACATGAAGGCTGTGCACAAGAGATGCCCTCACAATTTGACAGATTTGGAGCCCTTTGCAAGGAAGAGTGGGCAAATATTGCTAAGTTAAGGCGTGCCATACTGGTAGACTCCTACCCAAGAAGACTGCTGTAATTAAATCAAAAGGCGCTTCAACAAATTGCATTAGTTTAAGGGTGTGCACACTTAGGCAACCAGTGTATTGTATTTTGTTTTCATAATTTTGCCCTAACAGATTTGTTTTTCAGTTGAATTATGCTGTTTATAGGTCACATAAAACATGGCATTTTAACATGGGTGTGTATGCATTTTATATAGCCATTGTATATGCATGCATCCATATATATTTATATATATTTATATATATATATATTTATATATATATTTATATATATATTTATATATTTATATATATATTTATATATTTATATATATTTATATTTATATATATTTATATTTATATATATTTATATTTATATTTATTTATATATATTTATTTATATATATATTTATTTATATATATATTTATTTATATATATATTTATATGTATTTATATATATATATATTTATTTATTTATTTATATATATATTTATATGTATTTATATATATATATATATATATATATATATATATATATATATATATATATATATATATATATATATATATATATATATGAGCCCCCAAGCCCTTCTGTGTTGCAGGGAAGCCTTCTAGCTTAGTATTTTTCCCTATAACTAGCCAGTTTTCTAGTTTCAGCACTCAAATCTGTTTCTTTGATCTCAGCACTTGTTCAGAAAAAAAAAAATTTTCATCTGCTTTTGCTGTACTTGTTTCTACCTACTTTTTTTTACTTTTGCATCATCTTAAAAGTACTCAGCTGTATTTATTACTGCTTGGTGTAACTCATTCTAAGCCTTCTGGTTTAAACACTTGGGCTTCGGACCAGTTGTTTTGCACTGAGAGGGTTTGTGGTCTGCACTGTAGTGAGCTTACATCCTTCTAGGTTGGGAACTGCTGATTTGAGGGCTCAGTGTCTGTTATTCTAAAAGTGTATTAATTCTGGTTTAAGCACTTGGGCTTTCAGGCCAGTTATTTACATTAAGAGGGTTCGTGGTCTGCACTCTTGTGGGAGGAGAGGCTGGACTCTGCCCTTCTGAGCTGGGAATTTCTGATTGAAGGCTTATAGTGCATGCATATCTGAACTGCTTCTTACTGAAGTTGGTGCGCCTTGTTTGCTGTGGCATAGACTGGATTCGGGCCTGCTGGATCTAGCTTTGTTTGTGTAACTTGAGCACTAATCCAGGCATTCTCTAAAGTATTCAATTGTATTTATTACTGCTTGGTAGTAACTTGATTAAAGTTTAGCTGTCATTCTAAGTCTTTTGGATTAAGCACTTGGGCTTCAGACCAGTTGTTTTACATTAGGAAGGTTTGTGGCATGCACTGTGGTGGCAGGACAGGTAGCTTTCATCCTTCTAAGTTGGGAACTGCTGATTGAGAGCCCAGTGTCTGTTATTCTTAAAGTGTATTAGTTCTGGTTTAAGCACTTGGGCTTCAGGCCAGTTATTTTACATTAAGAAGGTTTGTGGTCTGCACTCTTGTGGGAGAAGAGGCTGGACTCTGCCCTTCTGAGCTGGGAATTTCTGGTTAAAGGTTTATAGTGCCTGAATATTTGAACTGTATCTTACTGAAATTGGTACATCTTGTTTGCTGTAGCATAGACTAGATCCAGGCCTGCTGAATATAGCTTTGTTTATATGCTTGTTGTTTGTTTGCTTGTTATTTCCCTGGAACGCTAATTCCACCTAATACGCGGCTTTTCAGCGCTTCTGTGGATCACTAGTGATACCTGCATTGCTTACTGTACTTATTTCCTTGTTTCATTTGAAAGAAAGTTACTGTTTGTCGTTTTTGCATTTGTTACCTGTAACACATTGCACTTAAGTTACCTGGCACTTGCTCACTAAAGTAATTATATAAGTCAGCACTAAAAATTAAAAGCACTACACCCTCACTCCCCACTGGCCCTGGTTTTCAATTATTAAGGAATTCCCATTATTATTCTAGCATGTCCAAAGGTCAGTTGTCAATCTCCTCTCCGGTCCAACTGGTGAATATGTGAATTTTGAGGCAATGTTACAACTGCCTCATGTACACAGACAACCCTCTCCTCCTCCCAACAAATTCCAACACATGTGAGAGATGCAATCATATAGCCAAACTGGAGGCCAAGCTCTCTCAACTCAGTACTGGCATAACCAGTCAGGAGGAGAAGGAAACCACACTCACTACAATTCCAGTCTCACATAGACCTACCACGACAGCAAACCAAACACATAATCACACAAAAACATACTCGGAGGCTCTAAATAAAGATCTGCCGAAGCAGCAGAGACCTCCAAAGCAGACACCCAAGCAGCCGCTACCCCAAAACAAAACACGTGCAACACATATCTCACAAAGCCAGTGTGCCAAACAGTCACAGCCCTTAAGACTAAACAACACACCTGATACACTTGTAATAGGTGACTCTATCGTCAGGCACACTGACGTCCCGCCACCAGGCTGAACAAGGAGAGGGTCACGGTGAGCAGCATGTCGGGCGCTAGGATCCGCCACATAACACAAGCACTCAGGTCACTCCAAGGCAAGTACAAATATGACTCCGTCATTGTCCATGCTGGTGTGAATGACCTGAGACGTACCTCCCTGGACTACATGAAAAGAGACATAAAGGAGCTCTCTGAGCATGTAGCCCAGGCCGGTATGACCCTGACCTTGAGTAGCATCTTACCCTCACCAAGAATGATGCCACAATATGAAGACAAGATGATCAATTTCAACAATTGGCTTAAGTACTGGTGTCATTCAAAGGGGATCCAATGCCTGTCAGCTTGGGATGATATGCTTGACAAGCCACGATGCTTCGCTAGGGACGGCTTGCACCTGTCACCCCTGGGCTTTCGGATATTGGCTCTTGCTACCCCCATAGTGCCTTTTTTAGGCAAGGCTCAAAAGACAAACCCACCTCCGTAGGTAACACAAGGGATAAGAAACTAAGAGTAATGCTACTCAACGCCAGAAGTCTAAACCTCAAGGTGCACGCACTCGAAACTCTCCTTAGCATGGAGAACATCGATATGTGTGCAGTAACAGAAACCTGGTTCAGGGCTCCCGAGAGCACCCCAGCACTACCAAGTTATACCTCATACCATGCTTTTCGGCCCCAAAACTTGGACCGAACCACAAAAGGAGGGGGAGTATCGATATTCATCAAAGATACCCACACCTCCAGGTTGGTGGCAAAGCACGAAGCATCAGAGACTATCCATGTGCAACTAACAGTGGGTAAAACTGCCTTCCAGTTTATAGCCTGCTAAGACCACCCTCCCAAACCCAGGAGCCCTACTCGGCCTTCCTGAGAACACTGGAAAATATGAAGGTCTCTCCTAACACCATTATATTGGGCGACTTCAACTACCCAAACATAGACTGGGAGCATTACTCTAGCTCCAACACCCTAGCCCAAAGGTTCCTAGAATTTATAAACTCAAATGCTATGGAACAACTTGTTACCACTCCCACAAGAGGGGAAAACATACTGGACCTGATCATCACCAACATGGGGACTCTATGCTCCAGACCAGAAGTGTATCCCTCACTGGTAAGATCAGACCATAAACTAATCTCACTGGATATTCACATCCGACCCCACCCCTGCCCAGAAAACCACAGTGAAAAACTTCTCTAAAGCAAATTTTACACTCCTCAAAACTGAGGTGGAATCCTTCAAAGCCCGGGCCTGTGGAAAGTACGGCCCAGACCGCAGAATCCTTTATAAGCATTCTATGAACACCTTCAGGAATGCATGGATCATCGATCCCAAATAAAACCAAGACCCAATCCTCCAAAGGCAGGCGTCCTGTCTGGTGGACCCCAGCCATAAACAAACTATACAATAGAAGGAGGAAGCTACTAAATGATAAAGCAAAATCCCAAAAAGGGAAGGCATCACTGATCAGTATTAGCAAAAATCTACGGGCACACAAAATTGTCTAAGGCCAGCTTCGAGAGAAAAATTGCACAGGACACTAAGGATAATCACAAGGCTTTCTTTAGTTATCTTAGGAACCTGGGTGGTAATTCCCAGATATGCTCAGAATTAGTCCAAAATGACAAAAAATACACCGAACCCACAGACAT